>NC_072384.2:43347238-43647238 GCF_028885625.2 Pongo pygmaeus | reverse complement strand
AGATACCATCTAATCTTCAAAACTACCATGCAAAGTAGATATTGTTGTATCTATAGGTAAAGAAAATTTTATGGATAAGGAAATTGAGGCTTACAGAAGTTAAATAACTTGCTAGTCATTAAGTGTGATGGGGCTGTGGGGTAGTGATTTCGACCCTGGCTCCCAAGCTCTGATTCTTTTTTACAACCACTTTTTGCCGTTTTTCAAATTCTGGATGTTACCCCTCTTTCTAAGAACTTTCTATGGCTTGCTTTTGCTACTTAATCCTATTTACACCCCTTTATTAACCTTCTAGTATCTTTAGTAATTTGTTCATAAATTTCCTTTCCATCATTTTCTCCAGTAACCCTCCACAGTGAACTCTGCTCTTGACCTTGTTCTCTTCTCACAATGACCTCATCTAGTCCTACTTTCTCACTTTCTTAGCTGGTTATTTTCTCCCTTTATAGAATTATTTCACCTCAAATTCTTTACGTATTCCAGCTCTTTACTTTCTACTTCTCAACTCTTAGTGAGCACTTAGAGCATACAGGGTGCCATGATAGGAGCTGTGAATATAGATGAATGTGTGGGCCTTGTTGGGGAGGTGAGCAGTTGATGGAAGGAGTCAAACTGGATTCTCCACTCTGATTTGAGAGTGCTGGCAGAGGGTGGTGTGCCTAGGTTGCTAGGGATGTGATTAATTTTACCTGAGTAACTGAGGAAGATGTGACTAAGAATGGACATTTGAGCTGTAACCTTAAAGGAAGAGGAGGAGGTCTCCAGTTAGAGAAGGGGTGGGAGGAGGGCATTCTTATTTTTTATTTTTTATTTTTTTGAGATGGAGTCTCGCCCTGTTGCCAAGCTGGAGTGCAATGGCGTGATCTTGGCTCACTGCAACCTCCGCCTCCCGGGTTCAAGCGATTCTCCTGCTCAGCCTCCCAAGTAGCTGGAATTACAGGCGCGTCCTACCACCCCTGGCTAATTTTTTGTATTTTTATTAGAGACAGAGTTTCACCGTATTAGCGAGGATAGTCTCGATCTCCTGACCTCGTGATCTGCCCACCTCAGCCTCCCAAAGTGCTGGGATTACAGGCGTGAGCCACCGCGCCTGGCCGAGGGTATTCTTGAAAGAGGAAATATTGTATGAATACAGGGATGAAGTTACAGATATATTTGCCATATTTTGTAGTGTGAATGTTAAAGGCATTTGTTGCAAGGCCATGCAAAGTGGTGTATTGCTGCCAATAGGCCTCAAGTGACTGGCCTTCCCTTGGTTGAATCATCCCAGTTCAAGGTCTGGTGTTTGACCTTATACTTTCAGACACCTGATTTGCTGAGCCCATTGGGAGTGGGTCTGTCTCAGGAGTGGGCTTGCATTAACCAAGATCTTGGAAACTGATACATGGATATCTATATGTTTATATATGTTTGTCAGTATGTCAGTTTATTAATTTCCAGTGAGAAATACAACTGTCAAGTAGATTGGATTGCTTAACTTGACAAATCAGTACACTGCCTCCCTGTTTTCCTGTAGACAGGATTCTTGGGAAGCCAAGTTATTAATATGGAGGTCAATTGATTGAGAAATACAGCTGTCAAGTTTAGCCAGCATTTCTGACCATTGCGCTCCTCCTCTCCTGGCAAGATACATGGGAAGTCACATTACTGGAAGACCACATGTGGAGCATGGAAAGAGATCCAGGAAGGATATTTGTGTTAAGAAGTATCTCTTACCTGAGTTAGCTTGAGGCAGTCTTACCCACCGTAGGAATATCTTTGCCAAGGAAATCATGTTATTGGAGTCAAGTCAGCCACCACTTTCCCTCTCTTGGTAGCTTAGCTTGACCTTGTCAGCATTTGCCTAGGTGACTTCTTGGATTTCTTTCCTGACTAGCCTCACCCGTATTTCCCATAGCTTCTAGATGGGTGCATTCTCCTTTTAGATATGTTTAAGTATTCTGTCAAGTTACAGGGAAGTCGCAAGAGCTAAGGAAGCAGGGGAACTTTCATATCTCTGTTTTGATCCATTTGGTTTCAATTTTAAGTCACATTTCCTTATTTTCAGTTACTTGGGACCAAAATCAGGGCATGATAAATAGCCCCCTGAAAATGTGAGATTTGGTGGTGGTGGGATGTGGGAAATAGGCTAGAAAGGAAAGTTGGGACCAGATTGTGAAGGATTTTGGGTACCATACTAAAAATTTCAAAGTATTCTCAATTCAATTCTCCTCCTCCTCATCTCTCTTAGTTTTTTTTCCCACAATAAGATAGTCTTTCCAGCTTCTAAGTTTTTGTTATCTGTATCCTACTATAGAATATGTGACATTGGCTCTCAGTGGACCCTTAAGAGATCATATAATTTATCCCCTTTGTGTTTTGACAAATAAATATTAGGTGTTATTATCTGCATTTTAAACATGAGGTACGAAGGCTTGCAGACTTAAGTTCTGCTTCTCTTCTTAGTTCATGCTATTTCTACAGCTTCTTTTATCCCTCATTTGTTTTAGAAAAGGTATTTTTGTTTTATTATATAGTGTATCTTTTTATATTATTATATAATGTTTCTATCATAGTGCTTATGTTCTATACATGAATAGCTCCCATTAATTAATTGTCATGTATCTGTCTCTTTTCTCTGTAGGTAGCTTGTCAGTTTTTTATATTTAGGTGGACCTCATACTTACTCTTTTTGCCTCTTATAGTGCCTAGCCCAGTTGAATTTCAAGCAATACTTAGACAATAGAATACAATTTTAAAGCTGGAAAGTGTCTCGGTCTAGTGCAGTATTCTGATTTTCTCTTTTTTTGGAGACAAAGTCTCACTCTGTCACCCAGGCAGGAGTGCAATGGCACGATCTCGGCTCATTGCAACCTCTTCCTCCTGGTTGAAACAATTCTCCTGCCTCAGCCTCCCAAGTAGCTGGGATTACAGGCATCTGCCATCAGATGCCTAGCTAATTTTTGTATTTTTAGTAGAGACAGGGTTTCACCATGTTGGCCAGGCTGGTCTTGAACTCCTGACCTCAGGTGATCCACCCACATGAGGAAGCCAAGATTCAGGGCAGCTGTAATTTGCCATAGAGCACATGATTGGTAGGGCCATGACCAGGACCCAAATATAGTGACAACATGTCCAGACATCTTTGCACTATGGTACACTGTTTCTCTATTCACCTGAACGATGTTTTCCATAGGTGTAAAAGAGACCATCAGAGGTCACCCATATCAATGTACAGTATCCAAAACCACTGTATTAAAACTTAAATTGGCAGCCTTTCTTGTTGGTCCTAGGAACAGTATAGTTTTAAATGTCTTAGATCTTATTGTGTTAGGTAAAAATTTGAGTGAAAAAAAAAAAAATGAAAGAGGGACATAGGGAAGGGAGCACATATCCTGAAAGCTTGCTGCGTACCTGCCAAGCAGTAAGTGCCTTACATGTGTCAACTCGACTATGGAGATGTGGGTTGTGAGCCATGGTCTACAGGCCTATGAAGCCCATATTCTTCCCTCCCCTCCCCTCCCCTCCCCTGCCCTCCCTTCCCCTCTCCTCCCCTCCCCTCTTCTCCCTTCCCCTCTCCCTTCCCCTCTTCCCTTTCCCTTCTCCCCTCTCCTCCCATCTCACCTGTCCTCCCATCTCCTCTCCCATTCCATCTTCGCTCCGCTCCCCTCCCCTCTCTTCCTCTCCCCTCCCCTCTCTTCCTCTCCCCTCCCCTCCCATCTCCTCTCCCCTCCCCTCTTCCCTTTCCCCGCTCCCCTCTCCCCTCTCCCCTCTCCCCCCATCTCACCTCTCCTCCCATCTCCCCTCCCATTCCATCTCCGCTTCCCTCCCGTCTCCTCCCGTCCCCTCCCTTCCCCTCCTCCTCCTCTCCCTCTTCCCTCCCCTACCTCTCCCCTCCCCTCTCACCTCTCCTCCCATCTCCCCTCCCATTCCGTCTCCCCTCCCCTCCCCCCTTCCCTCCCGTCCTCTCCTATCTCCCCTCCCCTCCTGTCTCCCCTTTCATTTTTTTTTTTTTTTTTGAGACAGGGTCTTGCTCTGTCACCCAGGCTGGAGTGCAGTGGCATGATTGTAGCTCACTGCAGCCTCGAACTCCTGGGCTCAAGCTATCCTCCTGCCTCAGCCTCTTGAGTAGCTGAGGCTATAGGTGTGACCCATCACCCCCAGCTTATTTTTTAATTTTTAATTTTTTAGAGATAGTGTTTTGCTATGTTGCCCAGGCTGGTTTGGAACTCTTTGAATTATGCTTCATTGTTACAGCCCTTGACCAAAGCCAGTAAGAACAGCATCTTGAATAGCAGGTACTACACTGGACTTCCTAATGAGGAGCACTCCAGCAGCCATCTTCCATTGTCTGTGGTAATGGTGGTAAATGTTGGTGCTGGAGCTGGGTGGCAGTGCCTGACTCACTAAATAACCTTACATTTTCTAACCATGGTTCATGGCTCATTTTTTTGACCTTTTATGTATATATCATTGTTGCCATTTCCATTCTGTGGGAGAAGAGCCATATTATAAGCCCACATGTTTCTTCTGTCTACAATCTTACTTTCCATTTTGTTAATGCTCCTCCTTTCTTCTCTTTCTGCCTCCACCCTTTTTACTCTGGGTGTGGAGAGAAAATTGGATATGCTTGTATCAAAGTTACTTAAATGAATCAGTTTTAATTTTTTCCCCTCTGAATTCTTCTATGTTGATATGAAGAATCATAGGGCAAAAAAATAAAAGTTAAAAGAAGGTGATACATAATCACATTGTCTTCCAGCAAAACAGTTTTCAAAAATGGCAAGATATATGCAATTCATAACTTATATAAAGTTTTTCATTCATATTTATAAAACCTGTGTTTTGGTGCTAAATGCACTTCAAGTTTCAAAGAACGGTTTTAAAATACTTTTGAGTCATCTCCCTGAGAGCTTTCAACACTGTATAAATACTACACTTTTTAGCATTTCCTGTTGCATACCTGCAGTTTGCATCACCTTTGAGAATGTTTACCACTTTTTTGCAGGGCATATGTGGAGACTCAACTAACAAATGTCATTATGTATGTGGGTTTCAAAATGCAACTGGAGGAAATTATATTTAACCTTTTGGAAGAGTGTTATCTGGGCTTTCCCCCATTTCAGAGCAAAACCAGGTGTAAACCAAGGACATGCATTGATATACATATTTTTGAAAAAAAAATCTTTTTAGGTTTTGCTGGTTATTATTTTTGCTTAAATATCATTCCCCCCTCCCTGAAATTTAGAATGTTTCTGGTAAATAATTTAATCTGGTGGTTCCCATCACTTTATTCATTCAGTTAATTCTTAAGGATTGTTTCTTAAAAAGAGCAACACAGTTATGAGGAATTAGAAATAGGGCATTTGATTAAATGTGTTCTTAGGGAAAAATATGCTAAGAAGGCATTAGACTTTCCCCTTTATGCCAAAAAACTTATTAGATTGGTAGGCTGTACAGAGAGAGGTAACTCAGGAGAATAGGATGAAGTAGAAGATATTGAATACAATAAAGCAGATGAGAGAAAACAGTTTTTTCTAGAATGGGAAGTATGGTTCCTTTTTCCCACTAGAAAGGCTCGAACCCTATGCCACTATGTTGAGATGCCACTTTTATTTATTTAGATTTTGCTTTAGTTTAAAGGTTGGAATAAGATGAACTCCTTTTTCTTTTTTTTAAAATCTTATATCTACTATATTACAAAAAAATTTATAGCATTCACTAAGTATGAATTAAATGTTTAAATTCTGTTAGTTGTATTTATGTTGTATTTATTCTTCCAGGTTTTATATTTTATGAGAACAATGCTTTTCATTTAGAACATAACATGTTTCATGTATGGTTTATAATTATGTAGTATAAGCTTTCTCTTATTAAGTGCCTGATGGCACTCACCTAAGTTTAATACAGTTTAATGTCTATTTTACTTCTACATAGTGGGCATTAGTTACTGATTGAATAAATGAGTGTGAATGAATGAATAAGTACAGAAATATGTGGGGACATGTATGATGTGCTCTTCTGAGTCAGATTTATGATTTAAATGATATTGCCCTACCAAGCTCTTAAAATAAAGATTTGCATTAAATGATTATGTACTCACTATAAAAATTACAACCATTAAGGATAAAAAATTAAACAAATTCTACTACACATAAATAATCATTATAACTTGGAATGTCACTTCAGATGTTTTCCCTCTTCTGCATATCCACACCCACAAATACCCACACACATACATATATTTATAGAGGGAGAACTAAGAAAAAAATGAAGGTGAAGCAGGAGTATCCTGCATACTATTTTTGTTTAAATAAAAATGATGTTATTTCATTTGAACAGAAATGAAAGAAAATTAAAAGAATTACAGTAATTAAATAAGTGATTTTTTTACAATAAGGAATTCACAATAAGTGTTTTCACTAAAGTTGAAAAAAACAATTATGAAAAAAGAGACTAGGATCATTTCATTTTAAAAGTTAACTACATATTATCGCATCAGTTTATTTCCTGCTATGAAAAGTTAAAAATTAGCAGACTTTCTTTCTCCCACCTCCAAATTTTTATAGTTATATTAAATTTGTACCTTGTCAAGCTGTGCGACATTTGCATTCTATTTTATAATTAATGTTAACAGTTATTTAGTTTTAGTTTTATATTTAAAAGCATTCAGTGCTTACTAACTACTCTTTTATAATGGAAAATTGTCCTAAAATCCTGAGAGGTGTGGTCACTGAGAAAATTCCAGTCTGGGGAACCAATGCTCCCAAATAAATACCACTTTATTTTTGTTTTTTAAAGATAAATTTCTTTTCTTAGACCCTGAATTCCTGTAGAGTAAAATCAAATTGGCCTGTGCAACTTAATTATAAAATAGCAAGTTTGCATTTTAGTTTAAGTGTAATCCTTCAGATGTAAGAGTTTTATTTTCTTTTAGTTGTATATTTTTTAAAAGATTGGTGGATTATTTGTTCCTGAATAGCAAAACCCCAGAATGCTTGGTCACTGTCAAAAAGAGTCATTACTATTAGGTTGGTGCAAAAGTCATTGTGGTTTTTGCCATGGAAATAATAAATCCAGTTGGCTTCATAAAAGCAGAGATCCTGCTGGGCGGGGTGGCTCATGCCTGTAATCCCAGCACTTTGAGAGGCTGAGGTGGTTGGATCACTTGAGGTCAGAAGTTTGAGACCAGCCTGGCTAACATGATGAAACCCCGTCTCTACCAAAAGTACAAAAATTAGCAAGGTGAGGTGACGTGTGTCTGTAATCCCAGCTACTGAGGAGGCTGAGGCGAGAGGATTACTTGAACCCAGGAGGTAGAGGCTGCAGTGAGCTGAGATTGTGCCACTGCACTCCAGCCTGGGCAACACAGTAAGACTCTGTCTCAAAACAAAATACAAACAAAAAAGCAAGAGGTCCAGTTGCTATTTCACAGGACATTCAGAGACTATTGGAAATGCCGCTTCTGGTGTACCTGCTGACATCCACTGACTGTCCTTCTATCTCTGGATGATCAGAAAAGGAATAACTTGTTTCTTTGGGGTACCTGTGGCTGTAGGAACAATTCTCCCTAGCTTATTCTGTTAGAATTTAGTATACCTTTTTATTCTTCTTTTCTTTTTACTTGATAATGGGAGGTAACATTAAAGCAGCCTTGTTTATTATTCATACCCTGTCATGATTACTTTCTGTAAAGAAAACCTATTCATTCTGAGGACAAACAAGCTATTCTATGTCCATCCTGCAAAAATAAATTTAGTCTTTATACTAACACATATCTCCATTTCTTCATTTTTTTTACTGTTTATTTTGATTCATTTCTTAGCTGGCTGAATTTGATAGTTCTCCCTTTTGGTTATATCTATATCTATATACTTATATGTCTGTCCTTATGTGTATACACTTCTTAAGAAGAGCTTATGGATGTTGTATTTTCTGAGTAATTGGATGATTGAAAGTGTTTGTAGGTTGCTTTTAAGCTTTATGGTCAATTTGGCTGGGTATCACATAACTGGATTTCATATCTTTGCCTTACAACTGTGAAAGACGTTGCCCTACCATCTCCAGATAATGGTGACTGATGGTAATATAGAGAAGTCTGAGGCCAGAATTGATTTTCCTACCTTGATAACCTAAGGAATTCATGTTTATGTTTTATCTCTCTTGAATTCCGTAACATCAGAAAAATTTGTTTTAGTGTTAATTACTTTGAATTCAGTTTTTCTGGAATGGTTTCTTTTGTTAGTATTTCCTTTCTTCTCCCTAAGTAAAAGTTTTCTTTTATTATATCTTTCCTTTTTTTTCCTCTTTCATTTGTTCTGCTGTTTTTTGTTTTTTTTTTTGCAAGAATGTTAAGTATGTATTAACTGGGTATCTTTTACCTTCTATACTTATCTCTTATATATCTTTGTATTTCCGTTTCATCTTTTTTTAATGCTTGTCCCTTCTTTTTCTGACTGTTTTAGTACTGAATATTCTGTTTTGTTGTCACTTCATTGGTGGCTTTAATCTATGATTTTTCCTCCCAGTCTTCACCCTTAGCCTGCCAACTTGCTTTTCATCTCCTTTAGTTGTCTTATCTTTTCTTAGATATTTCATAATTTTCTTTGAACCCCTTTACTTTGAAGTAGCTTATATTCTTTATCATTTCTTTTAGACTGGAAATTATTTGTATGATTTTTCTGTCTCTGTTGACAGTTTTTCTCTTAATCTGCCATTTGCCTATGTTTCTCCACCCCAATTTTTGGTAGTTCTGTGTAATTTCTTTGCTGATTTATTTCTGGTTGTTACTCATTTTTGAATAGGATCAATTTCATTAAGGACAGATATTGCCTGAAAAAAGTGTGATGTTAGATGCATGTATTGAGTATTAGGGAGAGGGGATAAATGAAGTGCAAGTGATAAATTTGCATTTCTATTTGGGTTATCTCAAATACTCCATCACCCAAGATATTTCTTTTCTTTGAGGGACATGTCTCACCTCAGTTTGTAGTACTGTGAAGGTCACTGTGCCATTGAGGCCCATGAGTCATAGGAGCCTATGTAGTAAGTAGTCTAGTGATAGCTGTGTCCCCTCTCTTTGACCCCATTTGGCAGTCATTCTGAGCTAGGAAGCTAGGTCATTGACAATAAGAATGTCTTTTTTTTTTTTTTCTCTCTCCTTCTGTGGTATAGACATGTTTTCTGGAGAAACCTTTCCTATTCTCTCCTAGGTAGAAACTTAATATCATAACTCCAATTAGAGTTTACTGGAATGGGCTTTAGAACCATTCAAATTTTAGGGAAATCTTTGTTCTGCTTGAGTTCTTAGGGAGTGCAGATAGGCTCTCAGGATTATTTCTCATTTTGATTCCAGATATCGCATAATTTGGCAGATTTTTAAAAATAGTTTGTGGTTTGTGGTTATGGCTGTGTCTTTGTTTTGTTGATGAAGTGCTCATTATTTTTGTTCTGGTTTTCTTTTTTTTTTTTCAGTTTGTTTCTGGAGTAGAGACTGTCTTCTGCTCATCTTTAAAAATTTTTTTTAGTTTATTTGCTATCACTGTGTTCTTAAGAACATAGTAGTAAAATATCCTGATATTAGACTTTACTTTTTGTTTTTGAAACAAGATGTCTATATTAAGCTCATTTAATATTTAGTGTATTTACAACTTGGCAACTCCTTTTAAAGAAATTTTTTTTTTTAACTTTTAGTTCTGGGATACATGTGCTGAATATGTGGGTTTGTTACATAGGTGTACATGTGCCATGGTGGTTTGCTGCATCTATCAACCCGTCATCTAGGTTTTAAGCCCTGCATGCGTTAGGTATTTTTCCTAATGCTCTGCCTCCCCTTTCCCTCCACCCGCCAATGGGTCCCAGTGTGTGATGTTCCCCTCCCTGTGTCTGTGTGTTCTTTTTGTTCAACCCCACTAATGAGTGAGAACATGCTGTGTTTGGTTTTCTATTCCTGTGTTAGTTTGCTGAGGATGATGGTTTCCAGCTTCATTCATGTCCCTGCAGAGGACATGAACTCATTCTTTTTTATGGCAGCTCTTAATAATTTTTTATATTGGGAGGTCTTTATGCATGAATTTTTAAAATATATTCGGAGAGAAAAGCAATAAATATCAGAGACTGAATGAAGAAATCAATTATATGTAATATGGTAAAACTGTGGAGTTAATACATATTGGTGAACATTGGCCGCTTGGTGTATAAGTATCTTTATTGGCATTGGGGACATAATCTTTTGAAACTGTCATTGTAAAAGTGAAGCTGACATTGTAAAACTTCATATTTTGACAATAAGAACAGCTCCTCAACATGGGAAGCCTGTCGAATTTCTCATAAAATCACATATGATCAACTTCTCTTGGAGAAATATATTTTTCAGAGAATCTGATGTGTTTTAAGGAAAAGGTGCATTTTTTTTTTGTTATATGAGCAGGAGAACCATTGCATTACATTTAGTATTAAACTGCACACACCAGAACCTGGACTTTATTTTAGAAATAACTTATCATATGTAATTAATTTAAAAATAATTAATAGACTTTATTTTTTAAGAACAGTTTTAGGTCCAGAGCAAAACTGAATAGGAAATATAGAGGATAGTCCCCTTCAGCCTTCCCCCAACCATCAACCTCCCCCACCGCAGTGGTGTGTGTTTGTTACAATAGATGAACCAATATTTATACATCATTATCAACCAAAGGCCTAAAATTCAGTTTTGCTCTTTGTGTTACACCTTCTATGCATTTTGACAAACAATATAATGACATGTATTCACCCTTGTGGTATCATACAGCATAGTTTTAATGCCCTAAAAATCCTCTGTGGTTTACTTGTTCATCCCTTCCTCTCTCCCTCCTTCAGAATCCCTGGTAACAACTGATCCTGTCTGTATACTTTTGTCTTTTCCAGAATGTTTTCTAGTTGCAATCTTACAACTTTTGCAGTCTTGTCAGATTAACTTCTTTCACTTAGCAATATATGTTTCTTGTATTAGTCCACTCTCCTGCTGCTATGAAGAAATACCCGACACTGCGTAATTTATAAAGGAAAGAGGTTTAATTGACTCACAGTTCCATATGGCTGGAGAGACGTCAGGAA
Source organism: Pongo pygmaeus (assembly GCF_028885625.2). Taxonomy (NCBI): domain Eukaryota; kingdom Metazoa; phylum Chordata; class Mammalia; order Primates; family Hominidae; genus Pongo; species Pongo pygmaeus. The sequence continues at coordinate 43,636,165 of NC_072384.2, read as the reverse complement.
AACAACCATGGCGGAAACCAAAGCAAACTTGTCCTTCACATTGTGGCCGAAGAGAGAAGTGCTGAGCAAAGGGGGAAAAGCTCCTTATAAAACCATCGGATTTTTTGAGAACTCACTCACTATCTTAAGAACAGCATGGGGGTAACTGCCCTCATGATTCAATTACGTCCCACCAGGCCCCTCCCATGGCACATGGGGATAATGGGAACTACAATTCAAGATGAGATTTGGGTGGGGATACAGCCAAATCATATCATTTTGCCCCTGGCCCCTCCCAAATCTTCTATCCTCACCTTTCAAAACACAATCATGCCTTTCCAACAGTCCACCAAAGTCTTAGCTCATTCCATCATTAACTCAGAAGTCCAAGTCCAAAGTCTCATCTGAGACAAAGCAAGTCCTGTCTGCCTATGAGCCCGTGAAATCAAAAGCAAGTTAGTTACTTCCTAGTTACAGTGGGGGTACAGGCATTGGGTAAATACACCCATTGCAGATGGGTGAAACTGGCCAAAACAAAGGGGCTACAGGCCCCATGTAAGTCTGAAATGCAATAGGGCAGTCATTAAACCTTAAAGTTGCAAAATGATTCTCTTTTACTCCATGTCTCACATCCAGGTCACACTGATGCAAGAGATGGGCTTCTGTGGCCTTGGGCAGCTCTGCCCCTGTGGCTTTGCAGGGTACAGCTTCCCTCCTGACTGCTTTTATGGGCTTGTGTTTAGTGTCTGTGGCTTTTCTAGGTACACAGTGCAAGCTGTTGCTAGATCTCCCATTTTGGGGTGGGGTCTGGAGGATGGTGGTCCTCTTCTCACAGCTCCACTAGGCAGTGCCCCAGTGGGGACTCTGTGTGGGCCTCCAATTCCACATTTCTCTTCCCCACTGCTATAGCAGAGGGTTCTCCATGAGTGCTCCACCCCTGCAGCAAACTTCTGCCTGGACATCCAGGTGTTTCCATGCATCTTCTGAAATTTATTTGGAGGTTCCCAAACCTTAATTACTTTTTTTGTATTTTATTTATTTATTTATTTAGAGACAGAGTCTCACCCTGTCACCCAGGCTGGAGTGCAATGGCATGATCTCAGCTCACTGCAACCTCTGCCTCCTGGATTCAAACGATTCTCCTGCCTCAGCCTCCCAAGTAGCTGGGATTACAGGTGCCCACAACCATGCCCAACTAATTTTTGTATTTTTAGTAGAGATGGGGTTTCACCACTTTGGCCAGGCTGGTCTTGAACTCCTGACCTCAGGTGATCTGCCCGCCTTGGCCTCCCAAAGTGCTGGGATTACAGGCATGAGCCACTGCACCTGGCCTCAAACCTTAATTCTTGACTTTTGAGCACCCATGGGACCAACATTATGTGGAAGCTACCAAGGCTAGGGGCTTGCATCCTGTGAAGCAACAGCCTGAGCTGTGCATTGGACCCTTTTAGCCATGGCTGGAGCGGCTGGAACACAGGTCGCCAATTCTTGAGGCTGCACACAGCAGGGAGGAGGAGTTTGGACCCAGCCCAGGAAACCATTTTTCCCTCCTAGGCCTGTGGGCCTGTGATGGAAGGGGCTATTGAGAAGGTCTCTAACATGCCCTGGAGACATTTTCCCCTGTCTTGGTTATTAGCATTTGGCTCCTCGTTACTTATGAAAATTTCTGCAGCTGGTTTGAATTTTTCCCTAGAAAATGTTTTTTTTTTTTTTTTCTACTTCATTGTTAGGCTGCAAATTTTCCAGACTTTTATGCTCTGTCACCTCTTGAATGCTTTGGTGCTTAGGAATTTCTTCTGCCAAATACCCAGATCATCTCACTCAAGTTCTAAGTCTCACAGATCTCTAGGGCAGGGACAAAATGCTACCAGTCTCTTGGCATGGCAAGAGTGAACTTTACTGTATTTCCCAAGAAGTTCCTCATCTCCATCTGAGACCACCTCAGCCTGGACTTCATTGTCTGTATCACTATCAGCATTTTGGCCAAAGACATTCAACAAGTCTCTAGGAAGTTCCAAACTTTCCCACATTTTCCTGTCTTCTTCTGAGCCCTCCAAACTGTTCCAACCTCTGCTTGTTACCCAATTCCAAAGTCGTTTCCACATTTTCTGCTGTCTTTATAGCAGCACCCCACTATCCCGGTACTAATTTACTGCATTAGTTTGCTTTCATGCTGCTATGAAGAAATACCCAAGACTGGGTAATTTATAAAGGAAAGAGATTTAATTGACTCACTGTTCTGCATGGCTGGGGAGGCCTCAGGAGAACCATTATGGCGGAAGGTGAAGCAAATATGTCCTTCACATGGCAGCAGGAGAGAGAAGTGCCAAGCAAAGGGGGAAAAGCTCCTTATAAAACCATTAGATCTTTTGACAACTCACTATCATGAGAACAGCATGGGGGTGACCACTCCCATGATTCAATTACCTCCCACCAGGCTCCTCCCACAACATGTGGGGATTATGGGAACTATAATTCAAGATGAGATTTAGTTGAGAACACAGCCAAACCATATCATTTCTCCATGTCTTTTTGTGGTTTGAGAGCTCATTTCTTTTTAGCACTAAGTAATATTCCATTGTATGGATATACCACAGTTTATCCATTCACTTTTTGGAGGACATTTTGGCCACTTCCAAGTTTTGGCACTTCTGAGTAAAGCTGATATAAACATTTGCGTGCAGGTTTTTGCATGTATGTAAGTTTTCTACTCATTTGGATAAATACCAAGAAGCACAGTTGCTGGATTGCATGGTAAGAGCGTGTTAAATTTTGTAGGAACTGCAAAACTGTTATCCAAAGTGGCTATACCATTTTGTAGTTTCAACAAAAAGGAGCAGTGGTGAGCAATGTTCTTTTTGCTCTACATTGTCTTCAGTAATTGGTGTTGTCAGTTGTTATTGTTTTGGATTTTAGCTATTATGATAAGTATGTAGTGCTATCTCAGTGTTTCATTTTGTGATTTCCTATTAACGTGATATTTGAGCATCTTTTCATACGCTTATTTGTCATTTGTATATCATCTTTGGTGAAGTGTTTGTTCAGAGCGTTTGCCCCACCTTACTTTTTTTTTTTTTTTTTTTTAAAGAGACAGGGTCTTGCTCTTTCACCCAGGCTGGACTGAGTGCAGTGTCATGATTCTAGCTCCCTGCAGCCTCAAATTCCTGGGCTCCAGTGATTCTTTTCCCTCTGCTTCCCCAATAACTGGGACTACAGGTGTGTGTCATTGTGCTTGGCTAATTAATCTTTTTTCAAATTTATTCTTTGTAGAGACAGGGTCTTGCTTTGTTGCCCAGGCTTGTCTCAGACTTCTCAATTCAAGCATTCCTCCTGCCTTGGCCTCCCAAAATTCTGGGATTGCAAGTCTGAGCCACTGTGGCCTGCCTTTATGTCCATTAAATAATTGTATTTTTAATGTTATACATTAAAAAAAAACCATAGAGACAGGTTCTCACTGTGTTGCCTAGGCTGGTCTCCAACTCCTGCCCTCAAGCAGTCCTCCCACCTCCACCTCCCAAAGTGCTAGGATTACAAGTGTGAGCCACTGCACCTGGCCTTGCCCATTTTTAATTGCTTGTTTACTTATTATTGAGTTTTAAGGGTTTTAAAAAATATATTTTAGCTAACAGTCCTTTATCAGATATGTATTTTGAAAATATTTTCTCTCAGTCTGTGACTTGTCTTCTTATTCTCTTGAGAGTGTCTTTCACAAAGCAGAAGTTTTTCATTTTAATGAAGTTTAGCTTAACAACTTTTTTTTTTGTCATGGATCATGTTTTTGGTGTTATATCTAAAAAGTCACTGCAAAACCCAAGATCATCTAATTTCTTTTATTTCTCTTCTAGTAGATTTATAGTTTTACATTTTATGTTTAGGTTTATGATCTATTTTGAGTTAATTTCTGTAAAGTGTATTGTAAGGTCTTCATTATGATCTATTTTGTGTTAATTTTTGTAAAGTATATTGTAAGGTCTTCATCTAGATTCATTTTTTTCTGCATGTGGATGTCCAGTTGTTCCAACATCATTTATTGGAGACTCTCCTTTCTCCATTGAATTGCCTTTGCTCCTTTGTCAAGTATCAGTTGACTATATTTGTGTGCGTCTATTTCTGAGCTCTCTCTTCTGTTCCATTGATCTATTTGTCTGTTTCACCATACCACACTGTCTTGATTACTGTGTAATTAATTTTTAAAATAATAATTAGTAAACTAAGTATTAAGGTTTGAGAAACAAGTTATCTCAAGCCAATTTCTGCTAAGTATGAGATAATACATTATTTGTAATTATTTTAGCAAAATTTGTATGCAGTGGAAACAGTCACAACGGAAATAAAGAAAATGGTAATATTTCCACCTTAAAAGAACTACTTTTATACAAAGTGGCTCATTTTGGATTCAAAATGGCTCATTATAAGTTCACTTTAAACTTAAAATGTTTTAACTTATAAAATTTTAACTGTTTTAAAATTTTACATTTTTAAAACTTAAATGACAATTTAAAAAGTTTCTTTTAATCTTCTAAAATAATATTGTTTGGAACTTGCTGCTTTTTTTACTAAGAAAGAAAAGATAACTACTTTTCTGAAGTGTTGGATTGTATAAGTCAATGTCTAAGCACATTTGTGGAATGAATTGAGCTAGATATTAGGGAATGCTAATAAATACATGGTACAGGGTTTTTTTTGTTTTGTTTTGTTTTGTTTTGTTTTTTTCCGGCCTTAAAGAGCAATTCAGGAAAATTAACCAGTAATATAAAGTAATATATAGTAAGCATAGTGTGGATGGCAGTGTGTTGAGCTCACTAAGAGGTTAGTATGACTGGTAAGTGTAAAGTAATGCTTTCACACAGCTGGTTTTTACTCATGGTATGTTTAACCTTGTGTCAGAAATGTAACAAATTTACATAAAAGTTTTTAGGAAATTATAATGATTATCAGATATAATCAACTGTTATGATGTATTTTTATATCAATTTTATCCAGGTCTAAATTACTTAAACTACCCATTTTAAATGGCAGTGTGGGCTAGGCACGGTGGCTCGTGCTTGTAATCCCAGCACTTTGGGAGGCTGAGGTGGGCAGGCACCTGAGGTCAGGAGTGTGAGACCAGCCTGGTCAACATGGTAAAATCCTGTCTCTACTAAAAATACAAAAATTAGCTGGGCATGGTGGTGCACGCCTGTAAACCCAGCTACTTGGGAGGCTGAGGCAGGAGAATCGCTGGAACCTGGGAGGTGGAGGCTGCGGTAAGCCAAGATGCCAATATGGCTCCATTCCCCTCCAGCCTGGGCAACAGAGCAAGACTCCATCTCACAAAAAAAAAAAAAAAAAAAAAAAACCACGGCAGTGTGATAAGTTTTGATAAAAAATACAGCTTTACAACCACCACCACATTTATGATTTGGTTATTGCTGTCACCCCAGAGAGATCTCTTGTGTCCTCTTGAAATCAGTCTCCCATCTCTGTTCCCAGACAATTGCTGATCTGCTTTCTATATTTTAGATTGGTTTACATTTTCTAGAATTCTTAAGAATGTATTTTGCTTACTGTAGAGGATATGTTTTTCAAAAATTGATGGTAAAGTGAATTTTTTGTAAAACAAACCTTATGTTTTATTATCTTAAAATTTCTAAGATGCTCAAATAAAGTTCAGTTGGTATTATCCCTGACATTTTTGGTTTTGAGTTTTCTGCGTTGTCCACTCTCTGTAATAATTTAAATCTGGATTACATATAACAATATGTAAAACCAACTGATGGCACATTATATTGTAAAGCAAGGTATCCTTTTGCAGTTACCTCCCTCCTTGTTTATTTTTAATGTTGATAAACAATTTGAAAAATAAAAGTGTACAGATCCTGTTGTATTCATAGACTTTAATTCAGTCCTTTTTCCATATAATTGTCACTCAGTAGACAGTGTAACCTCAATCTATAAAAGGCCATTTGCCTTGTCCTTATGCCCTCCTGCTCAGACCTCTGGGGATGGGAAAGTGAGGGTGGGTAAATAGCTCTTTACTTCATAACATTCTGTTCTCTGTGACTCCTCTTACACATGCATGGTCTATTCTGAAAGCGTGCTGAAAAGTAGCAGTTGATCTCATGGATAAAACAGCCCCACTAGGATGGTATAGTAGAATCTTTTTATGATTTTTAAAATAAAATGTACTGATTGTTCATACCTTTATACAGAAAAGAGTTAATCTTTTGCATACAAAAATGAGTGTTTTCTGGTTTTGCCCAGAAAAGTTCTGTTTCTAGAATTTGCGTTGCATCATTTATTAATCATTTTGAAACTAGATCTAAATAAAAACCAAACATTATGAAAGTCATGTTTGCTCCACAAAACATTTAAATTTCGACTTCATTTGGAAATCCTACACTCACATAAAGAGAAATAATCCTAATCCAAATTTATCTATAGTCAAACTGTGGGTAAGTAATGTTCTATAAATTGAATTCTTAAGTAAATGTCATTTTGGGGTGATAAACTTGGATCTGTTAAGAAATCCTGAAGGTCTACATTTGAACACTGCCCCACTGAAGACTTCAGACAAAGGACAAAATGTTTCTGAAGTCAGTTTGAGAGACAATATATGTGAGATGAGACTGAAGAACGATCAGAGCGACCAACCTGAGATCTTATATTTTATATGACTGTTATCCCTCTCAAAACTAATCAGTCAATACTCTGTTTTTTTTTTTTTTAAGTTAAAAAAAGACTTTACTCAGGTTGTTTTTGGAATTTCCTCATTTTAGGGGATTGTCTTCAGAAGCACAGACATATCCCATTCAGCCTACACTGAATGGTGGGTTAGACACTGTCCTGTTTTCAGCAGGGTAAATCAGATGCAAGAACAGACATAAACAGTTACCTGCGATACAAAGCAGGTTGTGCAGCTGTGCTGATAGTGGCATGTGTAAACTGCATTGGGAGGGAGGAGTTAATTCTAGCTTGGCCATCATTAGGTGACACTATTTAAATAGTACCATGAGTGATGAGTTGCATTACAATTTTAGTTTATTTTCTTTGTGTTTCTGAAGCTGCATTTACTTTAGAAAATTCAGCAAACCAGAAAAGCACAGAGAGAAAAAAAATTCTAAAATTACCATTCATATTTTCATGTATATTTCATTGTTTTGTTCTTAGCTCTTTTTGACCTGTCATTTTTAAATTTTATAATATGAACATTTCTCCATGTCCACTAAATATTTTTCTGCAACATCATTTAAAATGACTACATAGTCTTTTTAACTATCACAGATAAAATGTTAACTAGTCACCTATTGCTGACCGTTTAGATTGTTTCTGTGTTTTACTATTATGTAAAACACTGTCAGAAACATCCTCATGAACATGACTGTTTCTTTTAAATTAAAACTTATTTTGCCAAAGTAATACATTCACCTAGTTTAACATTTGAATAGTTGTTAAAGGCCTATTAGAAAATACAGTGGTGGCTGGGCTCAGTGGTGCACATCTATAATCCTGTCACTTTGGGAGGCTAAGGTGGGTGGATCACTTGAGCCTAAGAATGCGAGACCAGCCTGTGCAGTATGGTGAAACCCCATCTCTACCAAGAAACAAAAACCAAAAAAAAATTAGTTAGGTGTGGTGGCGTGTGCCTGTAGTCCCAGCTACTTAGGGTGGGGGCTGAGGTGGGAGAATCTCCTGAGCCCGGGAAGTCAAGGCTGCAGTGAACTGAAATTGTGCCACTGCACTCCAGCCTGGGATATGAAAATGAGACCCTGTCAAAAAAAAGAAGGGAAAATACAGTGGTCCTTTCTCTAGAGGCGGCCTTTTATCTGTTTCCTCTAGTCATTATATATCTCCGCATTGCTAAATTACATATATACACATTGCTATCTTTTGAGTTAATTTATTTTAGACATTGTTGACTTTATATTATGGTCTTTGAAGATTTTTCACTATTACACAGCCATCTCTTTCCCTCACATTCCCAATATAGTTAGATTCCAATTTTTGGCTTAGTGTTGCATTATTATATTATGTAGCTATTATTCATAGATGAGCATATTGTAATTAATTCTGATGAAAAGTTTGCTTCTGAGTTTTTGTATTTCATGAAATTAATAATGCCTTGTTTTTTCATTTGCTTAGCTTTTCGTCCCTCTTAATAATTCTTCCTATACCTTCTATGAACTACTTATAATTTTCCATAAAGGGAATTACATCAGATAATACATTTCAATTTTTTTCTTGAAGACATTCTTCCAGCAGACTTCCATTCTCCTCCCATCACATTCTCTAGACCTGCCTCTTCTGGGATTTTTCCTTGCTCTTAACCTAGGAACTTCCTTTGCCTTTTCTTGAATCTCATAGTGTTTTCCTTCTTGTCTTACTCTTACGTTTTTGTTTATATTTCCTGTAGTATTCCTGAGAAAGGTTTTGTGAGAGAAAAAATATCTTTATTCAGTTTTCTCACTTGATTGATAATTTGCTTGAATAATTAAATTCTAAGTTGGAAATAACTTTCCTATAGGTTTTTGGAAGGAAATGCTTATGTTCCATTGTCTTTCCGCTTGCTCTTGCAAAGTCCAAGCCTTTTTGATTCCTTTAACTGTAGAAGAAAACTGAGTAGAAGAATGTCTGGGTATAAGGATGTCATATTTTAAAGATAGGGAGGATGAAGAGGAGATTCAAGGCAGAGGGACTCAAAAAGCTAAGTGACAGCAGGTTGTCCACTATGGTAAGAGAATGAAGGCATCTGAGTCCATGTGAGGAGAGTGTGGGATATAGTTGGAACGCAGTAAATTGAGGCTCTATATTGGAGACCCATACATGGAGCTTTAAATTTGTTTTCTAGGCATTATTTCACCTAGCTGTCATCAGCTATGTGAAACTTTCTTTGGCTAATGGCAGGCAAAATGAATTGGCTTCTGATTTATCCTCCCTTAGTATTAATACTTCACATGTGCCCATGTCTATATGTACTCATATATGTGCACACGCATTTTTATGTATCTATATGCCTGTCTCCCCCATTAGACTAGATCTTTGGGGTTGGAGGAAGTGACATAATTAGGTCTGTGTTAAGGGAAGTACAGTAGATTAGTTCTTAACATTCCTGGTGGTTGAGATGCCATTGAAAACTGCAGAATGGATACCAGGAAGAAGGGACTAAAAGGAGAGAGAACCAAAGATTATTTCAATGCCTAGGTTTGAAGAAATGAGCATACGATGAACTAATCTACCGGGAGAGGGAGGGATACTACTTCAAATAATTATATTCTGATTATTCCCATGAGTCTAATTATTTTTAATTTTGGAAATGCTATGTTATTTTTATATATTTATTACACATCTTACTTTAAATTTTTTCCCTTTTTGGTTTATTCCAGAATGGTCTGAAACAATTTTAACCCTTGCTTTATTGATTTTTTAAAAGGTGAATGATGTTTTGTTTACACAGCTGATGATTAATAGTAATGATGATCTGAAATACCATCTTAATTCTATTTGGTTAAAGAAAAACACAAATAGAGAATTGTAGATGAAAATAATGTGTATAAATCTTATATTATCATTTCCTAGCATTTTCTTATTCTGAGCAGATTCATTGCCTGAAAATGTTAACTTTGATTTTACCAGAGTCTTTCTTAAGTAGATAAAGTTTGAAATAGTGTGATACTTTTCATTATTGTTTGAAAACAATGAACTTTTCCACAAATTTTCAACATTACAAATAGAGGCTTTTCACCAAGATGATGATCACTCAGAAAAAGTAAAGAATTAAAGGTTTTGTTGCGTGTTTGTTACTGACTGATTTCTCAAAAGCCAGGCTATATATTTATACTTAAAAAGATGTACCATATAACATATCACATATTTTGAAAATAGCATCCCACTGATGAGTCTTTACTTTCCAAGATGCTTTTAGACAGGCTGATGCTCCACTAGTGATAGGAGACATTAGTCTTTTGGAAATTTTCATGATGCTAATTACAATTTATTAAGCACTTACTCATGCCAAGCCCTGTGCCAAATAGTGAAGGGACACTGTCTCATTTAATAATAACCCTATTGGAGTGGGTGTTGTTTATTATTAGATGAGAAAATTGAAGCATAAAGAGGTTACACTTCTTGTCTGAGATCATGCAGGTAGCAGGCAGCAAAGCAGGGAATGTTTATCTTTGCTTTGTGTATCTCTTCATTCTTAAGCTTGCTTCTTTCCATGTTATAGGAAAGATCTTAAGGAATATTAATCCTGTAGTGGCATCACATGTGAATGGTATTTCTCACCTGTCCTATCATCAGATGACCATCTAATTTACTAATTTCTTATAGTGGGTAATTTCTCAGATTTTTTTTTTCGATCCTTATAAAACTGAATACCGTGCATTGTCTACTGTGCTTTCACAAATGAAAATGATGGTCCACTGTAAGATTATTATTTGGGTTTAAAAAAAAATTTCTTGTTTAATAAGAATAGCCGAATTTTCTTTGAAAAACTTTCTGTACTTATTAAGATAATATTAGTATCCTAGTTTAATGTGTCTGACTAATATAGTTTTATGTTACTTACTTTTTTATTATTCTTTCACAGAAAATACAAAGCCTCCCCCAACTGTTGTTTCTCCTTAGTGCTAACTTTAAGAAGTCACACATATTTCTTCCTGAACACCCAACAGTTTGGTATTCTGTCAGATGTTTTGCAGGGCTTTAGCAAGTCGTTACAGTGAATGTCTTCAAGAAGCAATACATTAGGCAGAGCACTGCAGAGACACCTGTAGAGATCAGCACACCTGCCCTCAAGCAAAAGACAGTAATTAGTTGCTCATCTTCCCTTGCAAACTTCCGCAGTGTTGTTGTACATGAAACACATAGATCACAGCAGTGCTGTCATGAGCTCTGCACTGTTGGAGTTGTTTATGCCCATTCAATTTTTAATGTTTCTATAAGACATTTTGATGGGAACCCTGAGCCCAAAGGGATTTGCATGCTTGATCAAACTTGTGATGATTTAAATATAGAAATAAAGAGAAACCTTTGAATTACTTTGACTGTTAACTTTTAGGACCGTGTTAGTGGAAAACATTTACAGGATACTTGAGGCAAAGATGTGTTTGATCACCCTTTACAACTGTTTTGTTTCATGACAGCAGGTATAGCGCCAGTAAATCTAAACAAGTTCTTTAATGCTTATAGATCCAAGTGCATGTGAATATCTGTATAGCATGGTCTGAATATTTTAAAAAATGATTTTGTACCAGTCACTTTTATTGAAATTAAACCGCTGTCAAGTACCAACCTTTTAGTCCTGCCACATTGTCATATATAGTTTATATTATTAAAGAATGAGATGATAGGCGATTGAACTTTAGTAAAATACAGTAGTATATATGAGTTGGATATATTGGGGCCAGATAAATTATCACTTAAAGTACTTGGATGTCTTTTGATATCATTGTTTTAATTTTAACACTATATATGGTCTAGATACCATAAGGGATAAAAGCTAGTATTTTACCAAGTGACCTTTCAAGTCATTTCTAACAGCTGGGATTCAGTTCTTTGATTATATTTGTGTAGGTTATTAATAAACAGCTTCAATAGAGATTCATTACTGTTTCTTAAGTTATATTGTTTGCAAAATGCTATCATTCCTAATATAGCAAATTCCATTCACATTTATTCTGAGAAAAAAATAACCCTAGTGCCTTGTTATTCAAGCATAGTCTGGTGGCCATACATACAGCATCTTAAATTGGTTCTTGGAGATAAATGGGCATTATGGAGTTGTCAGATTATAGTAAAACTAAAGAAGAAGATGTTATACAGCATTGGACTGTCATTGACAGACTTAGAAACCTTAGATGTTAATAAATGCAGTTATCCCATTGTGCCTTCCAGTTTTTCCTCAATACATTGGTAGAATCTTCCTGTGAGTTTCTGAGCATAGTTTTTGATTAGCTCTTCAGCACAAAATGGAATGAGTGATGTGAATATTTAAAGCTCACCTCTAGATTTTATGTTTGCCTGCCTTTCTTAGCCATATGTAAGCCTAAATGTGGATTAACTGGGGATACTCCATTTGTGACGTGATGATTATGATGCTAGTATGCTAGTATAGACAGAATACTCTTTTTTAAAAAATTTTTTTTTTAGGTAGAGTCTTGCTCTGTCACCCAGGCTGGAGTGCAGTGGTGCAATTTTGGCTCACTGCAACCTCTGCCACCTGCGTTCGGGTGATTCTTATGTCTCAGCCTCCCAAAGTGCTGGGACTGCAGCCACATGCCACCAAGCCCGGCTAATTTTTGTATTTTTAATAGAGACGGGGTTTTGCCATCTTGGCCAGGCTGGTCTCGAACTCGTGACCTCAAGTGATCCACCTGCCTCGGCCTCCGAAAGTGCTGGGATTACAGGCGTGAGCCACCACGCCTGGCCTCTTATATTTTATATGCATAACATTTTGGCTAGCTTATACTTCATTGACTTTCAGGAATTTCACAACAGTCATTCCTAACAATTGGTCTATCTATAGTGGCCTTTGGAATTCCTAATAACTTTATGTTAATGTTGCATAAAACATTTGGCAGTCTGTTTCTTATGTAAAGCTGCTCCATGTGCCCTGAGTCAGAAGCTTACTTGTCTTTTTATCCTTGATACCTAGCTTAATGTGATCAGTCAGTGTTGGTTGGATTAGTGGATGATTGAAAATATTATGTAATGGATATGAATAGCCCATGGAAACAGTAAAGAGTGGATCACACTTAACACTTTTAATAATAGAAATAACTTTTTCTCCTGCTTGTTTTTTTTCAGCATAACCCTTGGTTCATATTTTTTCTAGGATAAGTTCCTATGACTTGATTTTAACTTTACCTCTTTACTGTCAGTTCATCAAAAATATTCTGTGAAAAAACATTATATATTTTTACTGTACTAAAGCTAAGCTCTTCTTATTCTGAGTCACAATCTGGACCCATTTAACTAGTTTAGCTTTATTTTCTATTGTACTATGTTCTCTAGCTGTTGTTTCGCCTCCTGTGCTGGAGAAACTTTTTACTCCTTGTTTCAGGGCAAGTCAAACTTCCACTTCCTGGCGTCATGCCTTGGTCTCTGAGCTCCAATCTCATGAATTTCTGAGTTATTTCTGTTTTCCACCCGCCAGTTAAGAATGAAATCATATGTGTCCCTATGTTTTGCAAAATGGATCTATCTCCAACTAGCTCATAACTTCATTACTATGATTTCTTTCTTTCTTTTTATTTTTTTTTGTATTTTAATTCTTTTCTTTCTGGCATGTGGTAGAATGCTAAGTACTTTGTAGTCACATAGTAAATACTATACACACTTACACACTAGGTAATATCTAGCTTTATAGTAACAAGATAAGCTTCCTCCTAAAGAAAGGAAGACAAAGAAAGATTGGCAGAAAGAAAGGAAGACAAAACAGAAGAAAAGAAAGGAAGGAAGAATAAAAAAGAAAGATCAGCAAGAATATTTTGAGGAATAGGGAAAGAGCAGTAATTCTGGAATTTTAAAAACTTGAGTTTAAATTCTGATTCTGCTTACTAGCTTTGTAATATTGGATGAGGTTCATAATCTTTTGGTGTAAAATGGTAATAATATCTATCTGACAAACTTGTGAGGGTTCAATTATCATGTATATAAAGTGCTTATTGGCATACCCTGGCACACATTCGATGTTAAAGAAATGGTAGCTAACTCTTTTATTTTGCATGTGAGGGAAGAAGTTTAGAGAGCTGACCAAGGGTCATATAGCTAGTAAATTGTGGAGAGAGAATTGAAAACCAGGCCATTCTTACTCTAAAGCAGTGTTTTTCAAACATAGTGCATCTGAGAATTATTTGAAAGACTTGTTAAAACACTGGGCCTCACTCCAGAGTTTCTGGTTCACTAGGTCTGGGGTGAGGCCTGAGAATTTGCATTTCAAACATGTTTCCTGTTGCTGTTGCTGCTGCTACTGGTCCAGGGACCACACTTCGAGAACCAGTGCTTTCTGGCATATTTCTCAGCCCTAGTTGCACCTAAGAAATCACCCTGAGTAGCATCTATAAATTATTGATGAAACCAGAATATCTGGTTATGGCTCCTAAGTGTGGATTTTTAGGTTTTTGTTTTAAGCTGTCCAGGGGATTCTAACGTGCACCCAGGATAGGAAGCACCACTCTGCCTAAGTGAGGCTCTTTGCAGTTTTTTTCTTAGAAGTGGGTATTAAGTGAAGCAGCTGACCCTGCACCCTCCTGGATGCTCAGTGAGGCAAGGCCTCAGTAGTGTGTTGTTTTTATGCTGTTATGTTTTAAAACAATTGCTTTGGCCTAGAATCCTTTTACTGTTTTAACCTGTTCTACTTGTTTGTGTGGACTGTTTGCATTTCTCCATCTTCACCCTCAGTGTATCCTGAATGCTTTCATCAATCTCTAGGGTGGATTTTCTGTTAATATTTGGCAAAAGCAAGTTATTTAGCAATAGTAGACTTGAAGTATAAAGTAAATAAAGGAATATATCTAATTTTTAAAAAAGCAATCACATTAACAATTTAATGTACTTTCGGAGTTCTGATTATGAGTTTGTTCTTTTTTCTGAGATGCTTTGGAAACCTTACATTTTGTTTTAGAGGACCCAGTTATTGGTTAGAATAGGTAATGATAATTGTGCATCCAGAAGTGTATAAGTAAAAATGTCATAGATTAATTGATAAAGGAGTCATTTTTTCTTTATAGGATTCAGTTGGTAAATATATACAAATCAAGGCATGGAATCATTTACTGGATAAGAGTGGGCAAAATACCACATAATTTCATTAACCTTTAAGCGATGAAATTATAAATCCCTATGCAAATGTTTAAGGTTATCATTGCCTATCACCCCTTTTGATTCCTACAGACGGTTAATTCTTCTCTGTCCTGCTGAGTCTTATTAAAACTTCTGACTGATGTACTTTTATTAAGAGGTTTAGAATTTACCAATTTAAAACACTTGCTTTACACTATTACCTCTAATTTAACTAGGCCCATTAAACACTGTTTTGCAAAGGGAAGAAGTCAATTGCTGTTCCTTTAAAAAATAATAAATTGAAATGAATTTTAAACTCTGCTTAGAGGTGAGCAATTGCTATATACTACTAGGCCTTTTGATAGCTGATTTGTGCCTTTAGTATGCAAATTTTAGGTTTACAGAGATCTAGTGCTTTTATTTAGGAAATATGCCCAGAGGCTAGATTGGTAGGCTTTAGGGAGATAACTGGTTTGGTGTGAAATAAATAGTTGTTAAAGGATCACATGAATTGGGACCCAGAAGATGAAGAGTACACTGAGACAGATTGAGGAAAACTGACTGTACTTCATTTCATTTGGCTATAAATATCACTGAATTAAAAATGAAGACAATGAATGATGGCAACACAAAGCAAATTAATGAAAATAAGCCATTTTTTTGGTGGGCTTTCTGAAGAGTTCTGTCTTCTGAGCAGTTTAAAGAAAGAAGCTTAGTTCACATCATTCTGGGAGGCCAGCCTTTTGAGAGATTGTAGCTTTAGCAGGGGGGAAGGAATGGGTCAACTCCCCTCCCATCCCCCACCAGTCAAGTCAGCAGCATCACTTCTGGTTAGTGAGATGACAGATGTAATAGAAAACCTTACATACAAAACAAGAGGACTCACGGATGCTAGCTTAGGTTGGCAATTGTAGATATTCTGACTTGCAAGTGTTAAACAAATAATAATAAACTTCTAGCTTTGGGAAGTTAGTTTTAAGAGGTCATACACTTGTTTTGTAGCACTGCTCTTTTGGAATCTCTGACTTCCAAACATTTATTTTTCCTTAAATAACTGAAAAATAATGAAATACGTTTCTATATTGATAGCTTGTAGAATCCAGTTTTCTTTTTTCTTTTTCTTTTTTTTTTTTTTACAGTGCGTATATCTGTGTTTTTAGTTGTCTAAGTAATTAGGCCCTCAAGAAATAGAATATTTGAATAGCGTTAGCATTTGAAATGGTCTCTGTGTGCCTATTTGTTGTATGTCTCTGGTGGTAGAAGTGCAGAGGGCGTGGGTGATGATGATGTGTGAAGGTGGGATGCTAGATTCTTTCATTGAGGCTGGAGGTTTGTAATCTTGTTATCATTAAAGCTTCAAAGAGGTGTGGTGGGTAGGAGTGCCAATGCCACAGTCTAGTAGAGTGAGGAATGAGAATAAGTAATTGGTTCTTGCCAGCCTTAGCAATAGTGGTTTTGGTAGAGTGATGGCTAAGGAAGCCAAGTTATGGTAATTCAAGCACTGAATGAAAGTTGAAGTAAAAACAACAAGCTTTTGTTATTATTTTATGAAGCTTCACAGGGATAGTTGGTAGGGTTGGAAGAACTGTGTTATTGATGAAGGAGAAGAAAGCAGTGGAGAAGAAAAGGAGAAACTGGATAGTGCAAGTTCCTAGAAACAGCATAAATGAATAGGATTCATTGTACAGGTAGAGGTTTTAGTAATGGAAAAGAGGGTCAACCGTGAGATAGGAATGAAAGTGTTATGAGACAGGAAAATTTGCATATGTAGAGTGGGTTCTTAGTTGCAGGCAACAACTAGTTTGAGTTGCATGCAGAGATGCATCACATGCTACTTAATTTGCAGAAGTGCCAAGGAAACAAAGTTGACTATGAATAGCTAGGAACAGTACAAGCCATGAGAAACACCCCATGATACTATTCTAGTAGAAACTTCGCTGCCATTTGCTACTTAGAGCCTATGAGACTAGGGATCATTTAGTAGCATATCTACATAGTTGTTTCAGAAGAACAAAATGCCTTCACTACAAAATTTGATCTCATTTGTAGTTGGCTACTTCCTTGATTTGCTCATTTCTGCTTTCTAAATCTTGAATGGATTTGGTTGAACCTGGGTTCCCTGTGGAAGTCATGATGCAAGAGCATCTGAGAAATGTTTTTAGCTTGAGCTTTGTGAATACAGGAAGTTAGAGTGCATGCTAGAAAGGGATTGGAGTGCAGCCTAGGTAATTCTGGCTCTTGGTCTTTGATTAGCTGCAATCAAGATGTCAGCCAGAGTGACAGTCATTTGAAAGTTAGACTAGCCTGGAGGATCTGCTTAGAAAATGTCTCTCTCACATGGCTGTTACGTTGATTCTGGCTATTTGGCAAGATGCCTTGTGTACCTTTCCCTAGGATGGCTTGAGTGTCCTCACAGCGTGGCAGCTGGCAGCTGGCTTCCCCCAGGAAGATCCAAGAGAGTAAGGAAGAAGCTGTAATATCTTTTAGGACAGACACTGTCACTTCTACTGCATTCTGTTGATCACTCAGACCAACCCTGGTATGAGCAAAGGGATTACACAAAGGCATGAATTCCTTGAGGTGAGGATTATTGGGGGCTCTCTTGGAGGCTGGCTACCTGTACCCTCTTCTCCCCTTTCTTTGACAGCACAAGTTGATCGGATTTATCTGTGGAAGCAAAAAATGAAATTCTTTTAATAGAATGGAACTTGACAAGAATTTGGATAGAATGTGGTTCTTTATATTAAGGGTACACAGTGTGCAGTATTGTCAGCCAGGTTTTAAAGAGATAACGAAATGCTGTTCATTTACTTGTTGTCAGGTTTGTATTCTACAAGCAGAGCTTGTATCATAACATTATCATTCAATCTAGGTATATGTATTTTGAAGTGTAGAGATAATGAGGTAGTGATACTGTCTTCTAGAATAGCTATTCTGTCTTCATCTCTGAAATTCACAGGTCTGGCTAGCTGTCCCTAACGTCATTTCCTGGTCTCAACTCTTTAAGACCCTGAAAGACTCTGAGATTGGAGTGAAGATTTCTGTGACATGCTGGGTGGGTATAGGCTGCTCTCTCATGTCTTGGTCACATCTTCTTGTTTATTTTTTCATATCATGTATCACAGATTGAAATGATATTGCTGATATACTTGTTTGTCACTGCATCCTTCTCCCATTCCCCAAAGTAAAGCTTCAGCAGAATAGGGCTTTGTTGACCTGTTCACTGCTGAGTCCTCAGTACTGAGTGCAGTGCGTGGTAGATGCCCAGAAGGTGATTGTCTAAATACATTATTTTTTGAGAATATATACTACATGATTATTATTTGAAACAGGACACCACAAAAGGTAATTTTTCTCTTCTTCTACTTGATTTCTGTCTTTTCAGCCTTTTTCTTATCCCCCCACCCCCTTTTTTTGGTGACACCTCAGTTCAGGATGTTCTCTGTGGCTGTGAATGCTTTCCCATCTTGTTCACAGTTGGTACCTGGAAGGTTCTCTAACCTTGTTTCTTTCTGATGTAGCCTATTCTGACTCTGGGATTACTATTTAAAGTAATTCTTTTAAAAGATATGTTTGGCTAATTCTGTAATTTTTTTGTTATGTAAACTGTTTGGGAGCCACATTTCCTATTGATTTGATCACACCTTGTTTTTTCCTTGTCATAAATGGTCCTTTTTGGATGAGTTACTGTGTGAGTTCTGACTCTGTCAGAATTGATATTCTTAGGAATCCTGACTTTAATATACACAGAACAGGAAAAGTCATGATAGGCACCCTTGGGTATATATGGTAACATGTTAGTTCTCTTCAAGACTGTGCATGGCTTACAGGGATCACAGGACTGTGTGAGTTAAGCAACAGTTTAAACCTGATGTATTGCTCTCCCAGAAAGTAGTATTCTTAAGGTATTTACCCCAGATCTGCAAGTGTCTGTGTTTCTCTGGGGAGGAACCCCCAAACCTGGAATGCTCATCCATATGCATTCCAACCTGCCTCTGAGATGTTAGGCAAGCCTCAGCAGAGGTTCTTGACAGTTTTTTGGACTATAGACCTTTTGGCAAATCTGACAAACTATTGACCTTCTCCCAGAGATACTTATTTATATAAACCCACAAATTTTACGTATATCATTCAGGAGTGCATAGATTCCTGAAGGCCATCCAATGACCAAGGTTAAACACCTCTAATCTGACTTATTATTATTACTGAGTTACAGATGATTTGGAAAATCTCTGGAGAGACTGAAAATCTCTTATTAATTAAGAATAACCTTAGATTCACTCAGAAAATTTCTGTTCTTGCACATTCTTCTCCCACCTTGGAATATCCAAGAGCCAGAGTAGATCATCCGAATCAGCTCTTGACCAGCTCAAGATTGAGAATTCAGGCTGGGTTTATTTTGAAGGTACTAACTATGTCTTTTGTGATCTTACAGGTATCTCTGCATTAGCTAGATTGGACATATGTAAAGGGACATCAGTATATCTGGATCATCAGGTAAGCAGATGGGACTTCATTTTTATATCTCCATCAATTCCGTCCTCTGGCAATATGCGGGCATTTTCTATCATGTCTTGTTGTGGGTCAGTAAGATGATTGATATTTCTAAAGAGAAGGAAGCAGCCTTTTTTAAGTTTCACCAGATTATTTCCCTGCTGCTTAAAGTCAGATTTCTTCATTTTTATTTCATTATTAGTTCATGTATTCATACATCTATAGTAGATAATAATTCTCTACTTTTCTTTTAATGTATATTCTTTGGAGAGTTGTGGACAGCTCTCATATTGTTCCTTGGTTGTCAGCCAAGTTATAGACATTTAACTCCTTTAATCTTTCTTTGTAATTGAGTTAGCTTGGCTGCCTTTTCCAGATTTTCCCCGCGTTTTATGGTACCATTAATAAACAGAAAATCAGTCTATTGCCTGGCTTCTTCTACACCTTTCATTCTTTTTGTTTTCTGTTTTTGCCTCATATTCCTTGTTGAACTAAGGCCAGCCAGACATCATTCTCTGGACTACTTTGGCACTACATGAATGCCTTGCCTGCAACTATCAGTGTCCCATGCAGTAATACCATCAGCAGTATGTCCTAGAGAAAAAAGAAATATAAAAGGCGAGCAGTGAGGAGCAAAATAATGCATTCTTTAATTACATGGCAGACTTACCCTTACCACCCAAAGTGAATCATTGTACCTGAGCCCTTTAACACAGCTTTTGTCATCCTAAAGTGCTGTGCATGGGCACTAATTTGAATAATAAGAGAAGCGTGTATATTGTTTGAAGTTTGCCCACTGTTCTCACTTGATTCCTTCCCCATGTTCTCACTCCCCCACTGCCTTTCTCAACACAGATCGTGACTTGTTATCAGATTCTGTGGCCGTGAACAAAACTGGGCAGGGGATCATTTTGCCAGAAATTAGATAGGCTCAGGTGGTAAATGCTCCATGTCTCCATGTATAACATCTGAGGCAAGTGCTTCAGTTCTTGCTATTTCTGTAACAGCTATTGGTCTTCTTTTAACAGCTGATTCAATGGCATTGTGCAGGAGGAAAGGACTAGTAGACGTTTGGTGCTATTTATCAACACTGTATTAGTTGCACAACTTTTTTCCCCTCTGATTGGCAGGGAGAAGCATACTGCTTCTAGATGATGCTGAGCTTAGTGTAAAATATGCCAGCATGGGATCTGAGCT
Organism: Pongo pygmaeus; assembly: GCF_028885625.2. Lineage (NCBI taxonomy): Eukaryota > Metazoa > Chordata > Mammalia > Primates > Hominidae > Pongo > Pongo pygmaeus. Next base: position 43,615,732 of record NC_072384.2, on the reverse strand, counting down.
GACACAGTTCATTCTTCTTTTCATTTGGTTTGTAGAAAATGGACCTCTCCCTTTACTTATCTTGTGCATTAGAAAGAAAAAAGGTCATACATCTAGGAGCTAATGGCTTATTGGTGTCTTTTAGTCACCAGATTCAGATAGTATATTTAGTTGAAGGTTGCAGCAGCACACACTCGGCTTTCGCATTTGTGTTAGCTTCACTTCTAGTACAGAATTGAATAGGATCGAAGAGACGGTTTTCCTGTTTGTGTCTGTGGCAACTTTTTCGATGATTTGTGGTTTAATTCTTTAAACATTTTTCATCACTTATCAGCTCTTTCTCTGTGAAGGCTTAAAATATTCAGATTCTAATATTATAATCTTTTCATCAGATTATTTAATTTTGGAGAAGTCAAGGTCAGAATAGCAGCTGACACAGTTGTCTCTGAATAGTGACCTAAAAATTATAATACTGCTTTTTTTTTGGCCTGGATTTTATGGTCTGCCTTCGTGGCATCAGATTTTTAAATAAGATTATGTGATTGTGAATCATGTATTTCTTGGTCTCTGGCCTCTTAAACAGGTAACTATATGACTTGGACCCTTTTTAAGTCTGTTTTTTAAAAAATGTTAATCTCTCACATGGCTTTTAAACTGTTGACAGTATTGTACTTGACATTAATTTTGTTAGGCAGTTAATGCATTCTTAGGCATAACTTTGTTTCTTGGGTCTTTTCAAGACCTGTCAAAGAAAACAAAATGCTAACCTGACTTTAAAGGGGCAAGAAAATCCCCCCCAAACTATATTATTCTTTGTTCTCTATGTGCATCAAAGTGACAATCCCACACTGTCTCAATTGAGGGAGTCTAGCACAAAAATGAAAAACAGCCTGGCACTGTTATAGGCTTGCAGCCAAAATGTTTTGTGTAGCTTGGTTCTGGCAGTGGTTTTTGTAAGGCAGAGGGTCTACCCTCACAGCATCACCGAAGGAAAGCAGGCAGCCTTAGTCTTTCCCACTTACACCATTATTTCCCCCTCTTCTCTTCCTCTTTCTTCACACAGACCACCATTGTGAAAAGAAATATTTTTTTCTGAAATAGAAATATCATTCCCCTTACAACTTCCACATTTAGTAAGTGGCTTTGTTCCTTATAGAAGTTGGTGCTAAATTTGCCTTTTCCACTCTCTTAGATATTTTCTTTACAGTTACATTTTTGCTACTATTGCTAACTTTGGTCATGTTGACACAGTATTTTTGATTGGTTGGAATCTTGTCTGCTTCAGAGTTTATTATTTGAATGGAAACTTTTGAGTAATATTTGCCTGTATTATATGGATTTTTATGCCAAGATATCTCTTGTTGAGACCAAAATGTCTGCCATTGTTTTCTATTTTTGTCTAAAATTCAGGGTCAGTTTATATCTTTAACAAATTGAATACTCACTTTTAGAGTGTCTGATAAGTCTTGGTAGATAATCAAGTGAACTTCCATTAAAATAAAGGATGTGCATTTAAAATATTTTTCCTTTGAAATAAAAAATGCAAGGTAAAACACAGAAGTGTTTTTAAGTTTACCAATTCTCGCAAAATTATAGTTAGTGCCCTACCATTAGGAGTGTGAAAATGTGGCATAATGAGTTTTAAATAGAGATGATTTGAGCAGGAGACTAGATTTTCACTATGAGCAAGCATTCTGTGAAATTTCATAGAATGTTCCTCACAATGTAAATATATTTTCTGTTGTATTAAGCAAAACAAATGATTTACTTTCAGGTGATCTATTTTTAAAATTAGATTTTTTAGAGTGATCTATTTTAAAAATTAGTTTTGCAATCAAGATAAGAACAGTTAATAGTCAGAATATGTTTTTATAGGAGGAGATTGATATTATTTTGACTGATCTTTATTTTAAAAATTGTCAATTATTTTTGGCAATAAGAAAATTACTTTGAGAAGAAAAACTCGTGTATTTTTGTAACAGTGTAACAAATGTGACTGAAAAGGAAGTAAACAGTGGCTCATGTTTGAATTATTAATGTGAAACATTTTTATATGCCATATATACTGGGAAATATATCTATTATGGGTACTTTAAGATAAAATTGTGCAATCTAACAGTTGTTTCTTTTCTAGGGATTTATTTTTAATTTAGAAAACACTTTAAAATTATTAAAAGAATTTGTAAAACAGAGGTGTATCAGCAGTATGCATTAAATAAACTCACCTGTTATTTTCTCTCATTCAGAACAGGCTCAGCAACATATTGGTTCACTACTTTCGCAAAACAAACAAATACTCAAATTGCTTTGTATGCATAATGCACATGTAATAAATGCTACAATTCCCCATTGCTCCCAATGCTATCTTTTTAAATTTGCAAAATGGCTTTTTTTATGCAGAGCTACTAAAATGAATCTGGGTGGGATGCCTGTTAAGTTATATGAATTAAATCTTTAGGTCAACATTTTAAACTTCTGAATTCTGACAGTTTTGCGAAGGCATGCCAGCAAAACTTTTTTCACTTGATCCAGTTAAGTTCATGACTGTCTGTCTTGAATCCCCTGTGCCAAGGTCTGATAATGTTAACATTAGCGAGTAAAGATACACACACACACACACACACACAAACAAACCTCTTTCATTCTGTGTATAGTGAATAATGTTTATTGCATGTTAACCACTATTCAGTGACTTTAAATACACTTTCTGCGGTGGTTTAATTTTTATTTGCAGTGAAGCCCTTTATTTTTTCTGTGGTAAGAATATATCTTTCAGTGATTTAGGACAATGTGAATTGTCCTATTTATTTATTCTAACTACACACAGAGGCATAGGAGAAATATTTAAGAGCCATAATGTTTAAGCAGTTTTTTGGTAAATACGGTTGAGTTTTTCATTTTTGTAGAATAGAATTTATAGACAATAAATTGTATAGTTTTAATTCAGAACACATAGCAAAGCTATTATATCTTTTTAGTTTGACATTTTATATTTTTTAGGAATATAATATAGTAACTTAATCATTATATTTGTAAAAACATGGAGAAACAAATTTATTAAGAGATAACAGCAAAATTGAATAAATACTGTTGATTATTTTAGCTAGGATTTTACTATATTAAGTACCAAGTTTATAATTATAACTAGTACTTCATTTCATTTGAATGTCAATATAGCTTTCAAACATGACTTTTGGCGAGGTGATTTGAATGTCTTGTTTGATATCAAATATTGGTAATGTAATAACAAATAGTGATTTTTAAGTTTATGTGGTCAAAATGGGTAATCTTCCCTTAAGCATATGGTACATACTTTAGTGTCAAAATTCAATAGATAGTATTGCATGAAAGAGTACATGTTAATTCAGTTGTTTGATTTTTCCTCTTAATTTTTGATACGTTTTAATTTCTCCCACCCTCTGACATATTATTCTGTAGAATACTTTTACAAGTATTTCGTATGTTTTCTATGGCATCTCACACTGCTCACTTTTTATCTATAGTACCATATGAGTTCTTCTTTTTTAGGTTTACACTGCATATTTTAAGCTGCTGATAGTGTAAGTAGATTGCAAGGTAAAGTGACATTTAGCTTTTTGAGTTAGCTTCATTTTTAGCATGAGAACAGGTTTTTTTTCCCCTGTCCTAAATCTTCTCATATTTCCCATTAAAACAATCTTACTAACATTGAACAAAGAAATTCAGGGATTTGGCTAAAGCAGCAATTGAAATGCATCAAAAAGTGGCTACTACAATACAATTTTATTAATGAGTGATCTACATTGGTTCCAGCTGTGTCCATGTGATTAGGCCTTCACCAGGCAACAATGGGTATTTCCCTATTGCTTTTATTTGATTTCCAAGAATGTGTCATCTGTTACATCAGCCTCTGCCAATATGCCCCTGTAAAAGTGTTTTTTTTTTTTTCCTTCTAAATTTCTGAAGCATAAGTTGAATACCCACACATAGCCCTGCTGAAATATTGTTTTTATTGAATGGTGGCCTAGGTTTGTATGCCTGGTGTTGCATACCAAAATCTCAGAATGTAAATTAAAGTAAATGTTTATTAAGTTTATCAGTAAATTTTTGGAAGTGTGGTTGCCTGGTAATGCTAAAGATAGACTATTTTAGCTTTTACATTTTCATCTTAATATTTTATTACAGTGGTATAATGTGTTATAGAGGTGGACAAGCTTGCAGATTGAAGTGGGGATTGTCCAGATTGTTCCCTTCCCTGGACCATATGGTATAGTTCTAAAAGCCTTTTGTACGCTGTCTGTTCAGTTTATTGTAAACTCAATCTTCAGTGCACCTAAAAAGATAACCAAATAAAAGTGAGCCTGAGAAAATGGACTTCGTATCATATAAGGACCCCAGATATATATTTTTGAAAGGAGATAACTGAAAATGAAATTGAAGTTGAGATGATATTATAAACAAGGGAGATTTGTCATTCTCTGAATTTTTTTTATATCACATGGATTTTCATAGATTGTCTTTGAATACTGCTTTTAAAATGAAAGCATTTATGTTATGTGACTATAGTTATTATGCTTATTTATCCCATTCTTAGAGTTTCAGGAAAAAGAATGTAGCATTGTTCTGTTTTACAGAGGAAGCTTCTACCTGTGACTGATGGTAAGGAATATATAAACTACAGGTTTTATGAATATGTGGATTTTTTGACTTACCTTCGTGAGAATTTAGGCTAGATAACTCAGTAATTTCACTCTGTGAGGAATTACCTATACCCAGAGTTGAAAGGTTTCTAATTCTTATTTGCTTTCCTTTCTTCCCCCCACCCCAACTTAATATGTTTCTATAGTTCTATTTTAGGAAAATAGAGTAAGAGATTGCTTATCCCATATGCTAAGATCCTTTAGAAGCAGGAATGAGTGATTTCTCCTGACTCTCACTCTCCTTCCCTCCAAAGTAAGCCACTGTTTGAGAAGAGCATTAGACATTACCCACTGCTTTTTGGCATAAGAGATTTGAAGTTGAAATTCTACCAAATTGGGGGATAAAAAGGAGAGCCTGTGAAGAACATGATTCTTTACTCTATCATTACCCTGACCCACTGAAAGGGTAACTGAGGGGAACTCAAATGTTATTGGAATGTGTAATTTTCCTTTGAATGGCCACAGTGAAATATATTTCAACAAAAAAGGCGGAACAAGTATATGTGGTGTACGGAGTTGATGGTGATTGAAATTAATGAATCTTTTCAGCACTGTACAATAGAAATTATCCCAAGAATAGTACACATTTAGAATTTGTCCGAGAGAAACATACATGGAGAGTGATTATTGTGTTATTATTACCTTAGGGAGATGACTAGAGATAGATGGAATATTAAATAATACAATAATGCTAGTGGTAAATTAGACACAAAGTATTTGTTGGGATATACACTTTCCAAATTCAAAAAGTTTTCTAAAACAGAATCATTGATTTCAAGTGTGTGTGTGGAGTGTTCCCTATTTAAAAAAAATACTGTTGTTTTGTAATCTCTCATTTTTTTTTTTTTTTTTGGGACAGAGTCTTGCTCTGTCACCAAAGCTGGAGTGCAGTGGCGCGATCTTGGCTCACCACAACCTCTGCCTCCCGGGTTCAAGCAATTCTCTTGCCTCAGCCTCCTGAATAGCTGGGATTACAGGCACATGCCACCACGCCTGGCTAATTTTGTATTTTTAGTAGAGACAGGGTTTCTGCATGTTGATCAGGCTCATCTTGAACTCCCGACCTTAGGTGATCTGCCTGCCTCAGCCTCCCAAAGTGCTGGGATTGCAGGCGTGAGCCACTGCGCCCGGCCTTTCATTTATTCTTAAGCCACTTTCTAAGGTGCCCACAAAATTGAAAAGCATAGTTTACACTTTCACACAAATTAGATCCCTCCCTTTTTCTCTCCCCCCCATTCTCCTTCTTTTCTCCTTTCTTCCTAACCTTCAGCTATTTACTTATATGTGTGTATTATATATATGAATGCTATATACCATACTATAGAAAAATGTTATTTTAATAGATTTGAGGGATTGAAGGTTCCACTTAAAATAAAAATCTTGTAATAACTATGCAACAAATGGGTTTATATGGAGGAATTTGACCATGTTTATAGAAGTAATTCAGATTACAGAAAATTGTAGAAGTGTACATTCAAAATTCTTTTATTTTTTTTCTAGCTAGTAAGGACTGGATTATAGTTTAAGAAAGGAGGAACCATAAAGAGTCTAACTGAAGTATCTCTGTTTTAACGGTAAAAATGCCTCTGGCTCTAAGTAGTAGAAAATCTTACTGACATTGATTTAAATGAGTTAGGGTTTTATTTGTCTCATAAGAATCAGAAGGCAGTTAGTTCACAGGTAACTGATACTATCAGGGATCCAGGTAATGTCTTACTTCCCCACCATCCTTAGCATGTTACTTTTGCCTCTTATTTCACTTTCAAGCAGGAAGAACAAAGGGAGAGCTCAGAAACTTTCTTCCCTTGGATACTTTCTCTTTTTCTTTAGAAAGGGATGTTTACTCACAGGGACTTCTGTCTAATTCTCATTGGTCAAAAGTATATGTCCCATATAACCATCTCTAGAATGAGGTAACAAGTGTTTTCGCTTTCTAGCCCCTAGAGTGAGATAATGAGTGTTTTAGCTTTCTAGCCTCTTTTGGAGGAAGGCAAGGAGAATGGGAATTAGAATGAGTGTTGAATGAGCCATTCTAAAGTTATCTGCTGTACTTCCTTAATTCCTTTGTACAGTTAGTTTGGACTTTTGAAACTCTCTGGATACTTGGTTTATATAGTAACTTGCTATTGGTTGTCTTTTGAACAGTTAGTGCATATGTGTTGGTATTGTTATGTTTCCATTTCTGAGGACAGGAACTGTAATTGGGTCATCTTGGTGTCTTTACGCTTAGCACAGTGCCTACATGTTGAACCTCAATAATCCCTTCTTGAATGAATGACTGAATATTAAGAAATATATTTGTTAATATTATGGGTATAAATCATTTATACATTTAAAGGATATTATAATATTTTTAATTTGTGAGGGTTTGTGGACTAAATTTTGTAGAATTGTTTGTTATTGCTAAGGGGACATCAGTGTAATAATGTCCAAGTTGTTTTGAAAAAAAGGAAAGTCCTCAAAATGGTTTAGTACCAATGTTTGTTGGGGACTGGGTATTCCATGAGTAAATAAGAAACGTGATTGCTTTTAACTCTATGCATAGACTATTGTTTAAACAAAGATATTTTGTAGTACTCATATGTTAAGATCTCAGTTTTTAAAGAAATAGGCAATCGGAATTTATTCAAAAGGCAAACAGGTCATCTGATAATTTATATTACTGATGCTGATTTACAGGTCTTTGGAAGCGTCATATGGCTAAAGACATATTAAATCAGATTTTGCATTAGTTGACATTTGAGTATATATGTTTTTAAATTCTTAGATGGACAGCTTTATACTTTTTAATACACAAGCAAATGGTTATGTACAATAGAATTTCATGTCCAAAAGAAATCTTAAGAGGTCATCTTTACATCTGCTTGTTTTGCCCGTAACTGTCTTAGAAGGATGCAGACTACCTCTTCATTTAAAATCTGCAGAAGGAATGGCTCAGACTTGGTAGGAATCAGTATCTTACAACTCCTCCAGTGTCTAAGTTAAATTCTCTTTATTGTATTTCCATTCAGTTTCTGTTATTTTAACCTCAGAGGACAAAATGAACAACTATCTACTATCTCCCATACAACATCCCCTATATAACCCTATTTTAATAAATTCCTCTCTTTTCATTGATGATGGCAGGGTTGTTTGTACCTTAATTACTAAAACAGTCTGTGCATGGATAGAACTTATTCAAAGCAGGGAATGTATTCAAGTGTCTGGAACTCAAATTTTCTATCTGAGCAGTTTATAGTCACTAAGAATAAAGGAAGCCCTTTTAATATTCAAAAGCAGTACTAGGAGAAGGGTGCTTACATAATCACAATGTAGGCAAAATAATTTCCTAGATTTGAACTCAGAATTGGGTATTGGTAGTTTTATTTGGCCCTTAAGCAGATCTTCTGGTCATACTTTTGGAAGTAATAAAGGTCAGCACTTTGCACTTAAAAAAGTGCATGTAAAATATCAGCCCTCCCTCGTTATTTTTACCTTTATTCTCAGTGATCAGTATAGTATCTGGCTCACAGTATGCACTTAGTAAATGTTTGTTAAATAAATTGTAAGTATCCCTTGATAATGCTTCTAACATGGGTAGCTTTTTGCTTTGCATTTCTCCATTCCTCTGTATTTCATGCTGTCCAATAAACACACTTTATTTTTTACTGTCTTTATCTTTCTATTCAATGATATTGGCCATGATTTAGGATTTATTTGAAGATCTGAATACCGTAGTAATACCTGAACAATTCATTTTGTGATGACACTGTAATTTTCAAATTCAGGAATACCTCTTTTGTTTTATTCCTCATAAGGTAGTGACTTAATTATAGCCTATTGATGAGAATTCAGAATAGATTAACTGAATATTGTGTACAAGGCACTTTGCTGGGTTATGAGTAGTTACAAACATGAATTGTACATAAACTTTGCTGCCAAGAAATTGAGATCTGATTGGGAGATACACATACACATATACTGTATAACTATAGTATAAGAGGGATTGTGGTGACTGCTGTAAATGGGGTAAAAGCAAAATTTAGGGCACTACAGAGGAAGGCGTAATTATTTCTGACTAGCTGAATATGGGTGAGTAATTGACTAAGTCTTGATGGATGAGATGAAATTTGAATAGAGTCTTGAACTATATGTAGGAATTTGACAGGTCATGAAGGCAAAAGGTTTCAGAGAGGAGAAACAGCAGGAGCAGTACTTGCAGGTAGGAATGTGTATGGAGTGTTTGATAAAATAGAATGGTTTTAGTATTTAGAGTAATAGTGTGTCTGTGGGAGTGACAGAAATTGAGGCTAGAATGGAGCTTGGAACCAAATTGTAAGGGGTCTTATTTCCTGTTAAATAATTTTCTTTATTTCATAGAAAAAGTATAGGTTTTTGAGTGGAAAAGTGACATCGAGATATCTATAAATTTCGGAGGAAGAATGGAAGACGTTAAATGTAGCTATAGGTAGGGAGATGAATTAGAAGGCTGATGAATAGGTCATGTTGAAGATGATAAGAGAGGCTGGAGGCAGCAGAGCTTGGAAAGAAGGTCTGATACCAGAGGCCTGGGGTGGGTCAGATGCCCTGTGGCCTGTTGATTTGCTTAGAGGTGTGCAGCAGTGTACTGGCTCCCAATAGAAGGTGCTTTCCGATTTTGAGTCTTCCTTCTACCTATACCATTTTGGTGGACTGTGGAACATGCTCCCACTCGCTGCACCTGAGAGATCAAATATTGCAAATATTTTAGCTTGAATTCTAGAAGGAAGCAAAAGGAGAATTTGAATAGTTATGTGAGCCAAGGATGTCTGCCACATTTCCTCAATTCTGTATTTCCTGGGCTCTTGGTTCACCTTCTTGAACTATTTGTATAACTTGCTATTGGTCCTTCTTTGAGACCCTGCTCAAATGTTCTACATTTATCATTCTGTATTGAAGTTATATCCAGGCCTGAGACCCGAGACTATATTTGGGTCATGATAATATCACAAAACAGTTACTTTAATTTTTAGAATGTAATAATAAATGCTTGTTGAATAAAGCAAATTCGTTTATGTTTTGTGGTTGTACAGAGCTTCCTACTCTTTGCACATACCAAGCATATGTCTATCAGGGTCTTGCTGTGCCTGTTGCTTAGATCCAGATCTGCATACTCCCCAATCCCCTCGCCCCTTCTTCTGATTTCTGTTTAGATGTCACCTCGTTATCAGCAAGGTGTTTTCTCACAACCCTGTATAAAATAACCTCCTCACACCAGCCCTCAGTAGCTCCTATCCTCTGTTACCATGTGTTATTTTTCTTTATAGGTGCCCTCATCTGACATACATTTAACTTGATGCTGGTGTTTTTACTCCAATTAGAAAGAAATTGTTTGTGATAAGAGTCCCATTTGCTTTGTTACCTAATTTATCCCCAAGCATGCAGAACAATGATGAGCAGGCACTTAGTAGGCACAATAAGTATTTGTTGAATGAATGAATGGTAGAGATTAGGCTGAAAAGGATACAAAACATTCACATACAGGTTTGTTTATAAGTTTATCCAAGCCATGGCATTGTTGTTATAAGTTTTATGATATGAAATCATTAATATTTCTCTCAGAAAATAAAAAAGAATTATATTTTCTATAGATTGTGCCTGTGAAATCTAATTATGGATTAGTATTTGTTTTAAAAACATTTGAATGCCAAGCATATCCAGTCAGAAAACACTTTTATTATCCATGCCAGCTTAATTTTTAAGGCAGTGAAATGGAAGACTGTCATTCCAGTAAGCAACTTATTTTCATTTGTGAGAATAGAATATTTTGAGTATTCTAATTGATTTTTGAAGATGGTTTTACAAGAAAATAATCCTTGTTTCTGTACATTGTACATTTGCCTTTAGGATGGAAGGAAGCTAGAAACAGGCCTGGAAATTATTTGCTCAGAAAGGTACAAGCTATAACTGAATTGATTTTTGACAAATGTATCAGGAGGAGGGTCAGTCAGGCCCAAGGTGAAAGGTAAATCTTGGGATTCTCAACACTTTAAAGATATTTTAAAAATCATTTTATATGTATATTTAAAGTTTGTAAAGAGATTCCAGACTGTCATGAGCTCAAGACTATTTTTTACTGTATTTTATGTCAAATTTCACCTGGATATTTTTCTAGAAATCTTAAGTCTATAATTGGGCAGTAAAAAAGTTGGTTATCAAATCAATATTATTATATGGCTTTTAGTGTCATAAGAATTCCCTTTTGGAAACCCATAAAAGCTCATTTTTTCTCACTATAAACTTTATCTGTCAGTTTTCTAGAAGGTCAGAGTACTAATGTTGGAGGTGACCTGCTCTGGGACAAAGAATCAACAAAGTGGTAGTAAAGTTAAAAAATGCCACATGGTGCTTTCCTAAGATTAGGATTTCTTTTTCATATCAAGTTTGTGCTTATTTTAAAATATGGAAAGTTATATGTCGATAAGCATAGTCTTCATACCCATCTAAATAGATAAAATAAGATTGCGTCTAGTTTTTGTATTTATATATTTCATAGTTTATTAGTTTTTTTTTGTTTTCTGGAAATAACTTCTTAATTATTTGTATACTTTTAGTAGTTTGATTTCTTGCTAGAGTTGTAAGTTAGGTTTTTTTGGAATGGGTGGTTTAAAAAATGAAATGTGATGAAATGGTTGTGTTGGAAAACAATTCCAGGAACAGAGTTATTTCATATTACTTGAAAATGAAACATGTTGTTTAGATTGTAAAAAGTACTAGAGCTTGTAGATTCCCTTTAAAAATATTTCTCTACTAAGTCTGAGTTGCCATTGATTAATATTTATTGATTTTCCATTCACATGTTGCGTGTATATAAATAAAGGACAAATCTGAGTGGTTATGAGAAATCTTTTAAAATGCAAATCTTTATCTCTTTTAGTTGACTATCCAATCAGTCCTCGCTCCGTTTTTTAACATGTGCAATACATATGGATGATTATACAATAACATTTTCCAGCTTTCTTTTCTTTTCTTTTTCTTTTTTTTTTTTTTGAGACACAGTCTCGCTCTGTCCCCCAGGCTGGAGTGCAGTGGCGCCATCTCAGCTCACTGCAAGCTCCGCCTCCCGGGTTCACTCCATTCTCCTGCCTCAGCCTCCCGAGTAGCTGGGACTACAGGTGCCTGCCACCACGCCCGGCTAATTTTTTTGTATTTTTAGTAGAGACAGGGTTTCACCATGTTAGCCAAGATGGTCTTGATCTCCTGACCTCGTGATCCACCTGCCTTGGCCTCTCAAAGTGCTGGGATTACAGGTGTGAGCCACCGCGCCCAGCCTCCAGCTTTCTTAATACAAGACACTTCAGAAATTAAGTGTGCAACTAGAAGTCCTTTTCAGTTTCATTCACCTTAATTAAATATTTCCCCTTATTTCAAGACCTGTACCTAATTATCAAAGCATAATATTTTGGCATTTTACTTGAAGTTTAAAACTTTGAGTTTAGGCCGGGCGCGGTGGCTCACGCCTGTAATCCCAGCACTTTGGGAGGCCGAGGCAGGCGGATCACGAAGTCAGGAAATCCAGACCATCCTGGCTAACATGGTGAAACCCCGTCTCTACTAAAAATACAAAAAATTAGCCGAGCGTGGTGGCGGGCGCCTGTAGTCCCAGCTACTCGGTAGGCTGAGGCAGGAGAATGGTGTGAACTCAGGAGGCGGAGCTTGCAGTGAGCCAAGATCACGCCACTGCATTCCAGCCTGGGCGACAGAGCGAGACTCTGTCTCAAAAAAAAAAAAAAACAAAAAAACTTTGAGTTTGTATTTTACCTCTTCATGTTCCATTTCAAAACTGTAAGTACCGAAATAATTATTTTAGTTTCTAACATACTGTCAAAGTATAGCCTCAGATTCCTTATATGTAAGTAGAGACTTTGATCAGTTTACAATTATTTAATAAACAAGTACATTTTAAGATTGAGAATTACTTTTAGTTCATATATTACTTAAACAAGCAGTATTTGCAAACCAAATGATACTGTTTTGAATCGCTATAGCACTGTTAGTTTTAACCCTTGTTGATTAGTTTTTAAATGAATTTCCCTATAGCAATAGTAGTTATAATAATTTGAAAAACACTTGCAAGCTCCTGGAAGGGAGGACGCCTTCAGTAATTGGCAAGTAGTTTGTTATATCAAACAATTTGGCCTCCTTCCCTAAAGTTAAGAAAAATGTTATAGCTTCTTTTAATTGAAGTTGAAACATATTCAATGAAGATAACTTGAAGAATAAAATGAAGCACAAAGAGGAAAACAAAATGATTCCCAGTTCTACCTCAAATGATCATTTATGTTTGCATGTGTGCATGTACTCTTTCTCTCATATTATGATATATTCATTTCATAATATGTTTTTATATATTCATTTCATGTAGTCATGCAATAGTGTAAACATTTCCCATTGCCAATATATATTCATTATATTTTTTGATCATTAATCATTTAATCATAAGAGATCCCTTTTTGTAGGATACTTTGATTGTTTTTAATTGGGGGAAAGACTGCAGTAAAGATTTTTGGTAACTTCCAGGGTTAATCCTTAAAAGTGGTATTGCTGAATCAAAAGATATGCATAGTTTTCAAGGTTTTTGTATTATGGTGAAATGTGATAGAATATTCTAATACTTTAAAGCAAAGCTAACCATATGTATTAGTCGATTGGGTAGCAGCTTTCAGTCTACATTTTGGAGACATGAGAACAGTCCTTTTTTAATTCACAAACTATTCTTTGCATCTACTATACAGATGGTTGAAATTTCACTATCACCTGTTGTTCTCTTGTAACATACAAGTACTCCTGGGAGAGGTAACACATTGCACCCCAGCAGGCATTTACTCCAAAAAATATGATGTGGTTTATCTGATATTTTAAATTTAATTATTGCAAGTGAAGTTTGGAAACAAGGTGGGTACATTGAACAAGGGTAATACAAGAGGATAATAGGATGCTTCAATTCTATCAAGATCAATTCAACAACTATTATAGAAAATAGAGGATATTATGTACCTAGTTTTAGTAGTTTGAGTTATAAATTCTCTCTAAAATAATTCAGGCTGTTTGTTAACTGTGAATGCTAATTAATCTAGTAGAGAGACTAATGATCCCATATATGGTGCATATATGTGCTGGAGAGAGATGCAAGGGGGAATTAACTAACTCCTAAGTAACTTTACTCTGTTTGAACACACTGTTTGCAAAGTGTGAAATTACTTTAAGAGATGGCGAGGATGCAGAGTGCAGCTTTGGGTAGTTTGTAAGGAATACTCTGGCTATAGGGTCTCTGCTTCATTAGACAAAATATTTGTATCATTGGAATGTCTCCTTGAAAAACCAGTTGATAAAGAGATAGGCAAGGCCACTAAATAGATAAAAGTCACACTGCTTGTTCCAGTCAGGAAACTTCAAGCTGTTGATATGGGAAAGCCCGTGCTTCCTCTGCAGAAACTTTGGACAGTAGTAGACCTTCTAGAAATTATACACAGTTGTCTGTGTATACCTTTTCTTTATTTAACAGTTTCAATCCTAAATATCTTCAGGATTAAAAAAAATCCCCATCTATTATTAACAGACTGATTCTTTTTCTTATAATAGTGGGTAGCTAATAATATGCCTCTTGTGATATTTAAAAATAGTGATACAGCTCTCATTACCACATCTATTAGTCCCGGATTTACTCAGCCCTGGTCTAAACTGGGTTTCTGAGCTTTTTAAAATTTAGCATTAAAGATCTCTAGACTCTGTCCAGTTTTTCTGGTGTTGCCTTTGTAAACTGTCAGCACATGTCTTAAACTATTAGCAAATCAGAAGATTATTAAAAATATATATAGTGACTAGAAAAAGAACTCCTTCAATAAATAAATAGAAGAAAATGTACTTTTACTGAATACTTTGAATGCATATCTGTATTCATGTAGAATGTTGGAGATGAGAGCAGTATCGATAAATATGTTAACTGATGCAGCTTTTATTTTATTTTAAATTTATTTTTTCTGAGACAGGGTCTCACTCTGTCACCCAGGCTAGAGTGCAGTGGCGTGATTTTGGCTCACTGCAACCTCCACCTCCCAGGCTCAAGAGATCCTCCTACCTCAGGCTTCCATGCAGCTGGGACAACAGGCGTGTGCCACCACACCCAGCTAATTATTTGTATTTTTGTAGAGACGGGGTTTTGCTATGTTGCCCAGGCTGGTCTCAAACTCCTGGACTCAAGCAATCCGCCTACCTTGGTCTCCCAAAGTGCTGGGATTACAGGCATGAGCCATTGTGCCCGGTCTGATACAGCTTTAAAACATGGTTTTGTTGATTTGGATGTTAAAGGACAGTTTCTAATACTGGCTTCACCTCACACTTCCTAACACCATTTAAAAAGTCTGTTACTGTAGGCCGGGCACAGTGGCTCACGCCTGTAATCCCAGCACTTTGGGAGGCCAAGATGGGTGGATCACCTGAGGTCAGGAGTTCGAGACCAGCCTGGCCAACATGGCGAAATCCCGTCTCTACTAAAAACACAAAAATTAGCCAAGCATGGTGGTGCGCGCCTGCAATCCCAGCTACTTGGGAGGGTGAGGCAGGAGAATCGCTTGAACCTGGGAGGTGGAGGTTGCAGTGAGCCGAGATGGTGCCATTGCATTCCAGCCTGGGCAACAAGAGTGAAACTCCATCTCAAAAGAAGAAGAATTAAAAAAAAGGTCTGTTACTGCAAAGTGATTTTTCACTGATATAAAATGAATATTAAAAACATCAAATGTGTCTAACGTTGATACATTTAAGGATATCTATTTCTAGTTCTTCAGTCACCTATGGAAATTCCTCTTTCTTCTCCCAAATGTTTACCTGATATTCTTTCACCTCCTGAGATGCTAGGATTTTGCTTTTTTTTTTTTTTTTTTTAGATACTTTCCCTCATGGATAAACCAAATTGAATTGTGAGATTATGGCCTTTTCATTTTTCATTAGAAGTGAATAAATCCAGTACCTTATACTCAGTGACATTTATTTCATCTCATCAAGGGAATGCCACCCATGTTTGCTTGTGTTGCTGTACTTCAAATAGGACGTTGAGAATATTTGTATGTTAGAGTAACACTGCTATTTCTGTTTCAAAATTAACTGAAAATGTGTTATGTGTCTCCCACTTGGAGAGGGAAACTTCTCAATAACTTTTGTCGTTAATATGGATTAAGTTATTAAAACATGTTTGAGTATTCTTAATCAGTATAGTTAAGAATATGTTAGTCATCTTATTTTAAACTCATTTGGTGTGTATATTTATAATTACCCTGCACAAACTCAGTCTGAGTTAAATGTTGGCATAGAAGCCAGTGTAGGGTAGCAAGATAATGTTTCTGTCCAATAAAAAATGCCAGTATAATGATTAAGCCAGTGGACTCCTTCCAGGTCATAGACGTGATTATTTTTGAATTAAACATTCTTGTAGACTCCAGTCAGGTTGGGGAAGATGCTTTCCCATGGCATGGAACATAGTTTCTAAATCCCTCAGCAGGGCAGACGATTTTCCTTAGATTGAGGGGTGAAATTTTAAATAGAATTAGATGCCACCTATTATATTTACATGGTAATATGTTCTATACATAAAATTCTGCCTATGAGAGTAAATAGTAATGAGTGATAGGAAGAAGTAATTTTTTATGTCTGATAATAGTACAACTCTTGAATGAATTAGGAAGAAATTGTCACGGCCATTGCTAAAGGGTTTTACGGTTCATTGACTCAACACACATTTATTGAACACTTTCTGTTTGCTGAGTGCTGGAGATAACAATGGTAAGCAAAACAGACCTAGTCAAGTGTCTCCATGGAACTTAATGTCCAGTGGAGATATTGACATTAAATAATTACTTGTATAAATATATCCTACATGTGATAAGTGCACAGAGATACTACAGATTGTTTTGTCAAGAGAACCTTGACTTTGCTTGATGGTAACAGTAGTAAATTTTTGAGCTAGACTGAATACGGCTACGTGGCTGACTTCTTCACCTTCTAATCCAAACCGTTGTTGGCATGTGAATCTTCAGTATTTTTTTTTTCCCCCTCCAGTCCTAGTTCTTAAGACCTGTTATTCTATCAAAAAGGTGACTGTCCAGTGCTGAGGGGTAAAGAATAAGGGTTATATCTTCAGAGGAGTTATGATTACGCTGGACTCTGGGAGGAATCACAAGAGATTCTAACAAAAAAATTTAAGTATTTCACTGTATGATATTCAGTTACTTATATTACTGATGTCTTGGTTTTACAAGTGAGGAGGCATTATTAAATATTGTATGTGATTAATATATTAATTGATAGCGACATTTATATTCCACAAGCACATAAAACATATACCGTGTTATATATATGTCATTTAAATATTAATAATTATTAAACATTTTTATTTAATCCAAAAACTCAAAGACTAGAAAATGGAGGTTTCTTTTACTTATATTGTATCCTGTGCCTACAGTGAAGTATAATGGGATGCCATGTGAATATGGAGTTGGAAAACCTGGATTTTAGTCTTGCTGTCACTTACTCTATGATGCCGATATTCTTTATATTTTGTATTCTGTAAAAGAAAAGTGGTTCAACAATGGTATCAGCACTCCTTGCACCTATTATTCTGAACACACCTTGACTTCTCTGCTTGGGTATTTGTATCCGAATGGGTCAGGGAGCTCAGTTTTCTCCCACTGAGCTGGTTTACAGCCCATTTCAAGAAGGTGGAAGACTTCTGGAGAAAAGCCATCTTTGAGAAGGAAATGCATTATTCATCTTGTCAAACTTTTATAAAAAGAATAATTGTTGGCAGAAAGTATTTAAAAATGCCTTTTTTTCTTCTCTGTTAAATAAAAGCCTAATTACTAAATGTGGAATGGGCTCTCTAGATTGATGGTGAGGGAATTGGCTTCTCATCCTACTTCCACTTCTCAAATTAAACTAGGATGATAATAGATCAAACAGAATAAGAAACTGCAGGTGATTTTCAAAATTTATGAAATTTACAAATACTCTCTTAGGCCATTAAACTCACTTTGGCCTAGAATTCAATTGCTTGTTCTGTTTCTCCCATCTCTTTAATCGGTGTTACTTCTCTTGTATTGGTAGGTTAAAATAAACACATATCTATATGAAAAAATTTATTATTTCCCATAAATTCTGCTTCTGTCAACAATAAGAAAGAATCAGTGTTTGAAAGAGAACAT
Source organism: Pongo pygmaeus (assembly GCF_028885625.2). NCBI lineage: Eukaryota > Metazoa > Chordata > Mammalia > Primates > Hominidae > Pongo > Pongo pygmaeus. The sequence goes on along the minus strand of NC_072384.2, from coordinate 43,597,863 downwards.
AATAAAATGTGTCCAGATATACTTGCTGCTTGATTTAGTTTAGACTTCAGGAATAATAGGAAATCATTAGTATCAAGTACAGTGCTGCCTGACACTTGTTGCTCAGAACCTGTGTTAAGTGAAACCAGTGTTACTTTCAAGGCAGAAGAAAGCAGCTTCCTGTGTCTCCCTGATTTTCACTTCAGCTCCAGAAAAACCTAGTTTGTCTACTGTGTGTCAGGTCCTGAGACAACTTTCAGGAAAATAACAGCGTAGCGCCCAGTTTTCAGATTTTCACAGCCCCATGCAGAAGCAGAACATGTGACTACAGTGAAACAAGTATAATTCTACTATACAGAGTATAAAGGAAGTCATGTTTAGGAGGAGTTCAGGGAAAGGCTTCATAGAAATGGTGATTCATGAGCAGAAATTTTAACAAAAGTTCATTAGTTGAACAGAGAGAGAAGGCTGATGGAGGTGAGATAAAAATGTGAAGTTTTAAGAGTCTAAAACAGCTCCGGGAGTGTGGGTGTTTGGTATTGCTACCAAGTAGAGTCTGGGGAAGTTGGGGAAAAGGGATTGAAGTGGGAGAAGGCCAAATGTGGCTGTAGTGAAGAGAAAGGAAGGGGCCGGGAAATGAGTCTTAATTGCCATGTGTAGGGCCTTGGATTTTACCCTTAGGTGATTTAAGGTTTTTGAGCATGTCATTTTATGGTCACATTTCCATTTTGGAAAGATTATTTGTGATTAGCTTAAGGAGAATGGTGTGGTGGGAACAAGATTGTATGGTAGCATGGAGACCTACTTAAAAGGGCAATGCGATACTTTAAATGAGTGGTGAGATGATTTTCTGGTGCAAAACTTTCTATTGATTCATAAATATGCTGCCACATTTGTGAATGTTGGCAAATTAAAAATATTTGTAGTATTTAGTAGAACGAATTCATTGCTGCTTTTATAGTTTGAAATTATTCATGGAATTAATAGCATTAAAAAACTGAAAGAAGGTTAATATTTTGTCAGTGGAATTAAACCACTCAACTTCTCACACAAAGAAAAATCTTGTAATTTTTATGTATAATGTGGAATATAACCTCACAATAATATATTGAACTTTTAATATATACTTATCCAGTTATTTGTGGAAACTGTGCATATTTGAAAACAAGTACATGACGTGCTTAGTACATGCTAAGTACTCAGTAACTATTTGCTGAGTTTGCATTTGATGCTTGTGAGTTTTAACCAAGACACTTTATTAATTCAAGTCCTAGAAAGAGTTACTAATATATGTGTGTGTGTATATATATATATATATATATTTTTTTTTTTTTTAAATAAAGACAGGACCTCGCTCTGTCACTCAGGCTGGAATACAGTAGCACAATCATGGCTCACTGTAACTTCAAACTCCTGGGATCAAGTGGTTCTCTTGCCTTAGCCTCTGGAGAATCTAGCATTATAGGCGCACACCGCCACACTCAGCTAATTTTTAAAATTTTTTGTAGAGACGGAGTCTCACAACAGCCCAGGCTGGTCTCAAACTCCTTGGTTCAAGCAGTTCTCCTACCTCACCCGCCCAAAGTGCTAGGATTACAGGCATGAGCCAGTGCATCCAGCCATGACTGATACTTTTAAGCAGAAAGTTAAATTCCAAACCAACAAAAAAAGAAATGTTTTTTAGGGAAAATTAAACCATCACAAATACATATAAGATGCTAACTTTACAAAGAGCATATATTTAAAAGATCATTGCAACTCATATAATTGGAAAAGCACATTTGAAAATAGCTTTAAATTTTCTCACAGAAAGTATGGCATATGAGTTTTCCTACCAAATCTTGGTTTTGATGCATGAATTCTCAGTTCTTAGTGTCTACAACGAGACACAAAAATCAGAGTTGAAGAGATTAGCATATCCATGGCATTGAGGGGGGTATACATTATTAGCTTACCACATCTTTGTCAATTTGAACCCAGAATTAAAACGACATGTTGCTATTTAAGTACATACGGTAGTACACAACTACAACATAAATGTTAGACTGTATGTCCCCTAACCAAATAATGGAATGATGATCAGTGTCCATGAAGTGTTAGTTATCTGCAGTTCAGACTAATGCTCCGGAAGCAGATTCATTTCTATTAGCCAAACTTTGCTTAAATTTATGTAGAATATTTTCAGTGCATAGAGTTTTATGACTGCAAAATTATTACTTTGCATTTGATACCAGATTATATTTCAGTTTTTAGAGGTTATATTCAGGTTTTAGAAGTTAAGATGAATTTGCTATGCCTGATTTTTATAGAAGAATTTAAAAAAATAACTTTTTTATAGAATATGTTTATCTTGTCTCTTTTTTCCCATATGATAATTGATTGTAGTATATTACTTTGAGGAAAGTTGTTCAACAAAATGTATTTTTACTTCACACTCTTAATAGATTCTGTTAGGGGAATCACTGGTGACAAGTTTTAAAGCAGAGATCTTTTCATGCTTATTTTTACTATTTAATGAGATTTCAGGTATATTTTAACAACTTGGGGTTTCCGTGATGAATCATTAAAATAAGTGAGTGGGCTGGAAGGTAATACTAACTTTTCTCACCACTGCCCTATTTTACTCCGCTGGGTTATTGGTTGCTTTTTATATAGAACCTGGGTGTGTTGGTGGGTGGAGGTGCAGAAGGGAAGGGAGAGAAAGGGTCAGTAAGAAAATACCAGGTAAACTTCTGATGACCTACTGAGAAATACCGCTTAGGTTTCACTTTCCCCAAATTAAACCATTTAGTGTTTAAGCCCACTGTTTTTTGCTTTAACAAGCTTAAGCTTCCAAATATTGCATATAGGTAAATCGAAACTATATTTTCAACAATTGATTGAAGTTTTAAGGTATCAAGCCATATGTGGATTAGCCTGTGGAATCAATTTCTCATGTGTGTGGGATCAAAACCGTTAAAACCATCATCACTGAAACTATACCTTCCTACAACTAACTAATAACAGAAAGGTGTCTATGGAATATATTAATACAACAGTTCCTCTGATTTAAAATTATTACTGGGTGTTTGGTTGGAAAATGATTTGAATATTATAGGTAACTAAATTGATGTCATATATGAAGGCTAATTATAGGTTTCAGTGTGACTAAAATTTATTTTTTTAATTGACATGATATACTTAATATTTAGCATATACTTTTCAGTAAATCAATGGCATATTGCAGATTTTTAATATCTATACTGTTAAAAACATTTCAACTACCACAGCAGTTCTAAGTGCTAAAGGAGGTAGACAAAAATGTAGTTCACCTTGAAAATGATCATGGCTTAGGGAATAAAGAAATTGGGTCAAGTCTAAAATAATTGCAGGTACAATGACAAAGTTTTAATAAAAATTTAAAAATATTCACAGCATTGCTTTCAGGCTACTTTTGTTCTCTGTGATCTTATCAATGCATTATTAGTTTTTAATTGGGATGATGCTAGTGGTGATTTTTCATTTTGGTCAAAATGTTTGTATGAAATACTATTGATATTTTCACATTGTATCCCCTTTCGATTATAAATATACAGTTTTGGAAAGGTAGACAATTCTTAAATAGATCATTTTGACTTCTGGTGATCTTAAATAGAATTTGAAGTGGTATGAAATTTCTGTGTCACAGCTATCACTTTGACTTATTTTATATTGCCAAATTTGATGTTTAGCATTTAACCATGTATCATTAAATCATAGTATTGATAATGAATTAAACTTTCAAAAAGCTTTAATAGTATAGTAGGTTTTCATTCATCTGGTGTCATTGGGGAATAAATTGTGCTGAAGAAGTGAGTTTTTCTTTAACTGAAGCTTGTTTAAGCAGAAAAACTTAAAAACTGATTAAAATTTATCTGAAATATTTTATATGCTCTTTTAGGGAGCAAGCATGGAGCGGCCATTTACTCTTTTCTTAATGTCATATAATACTATTCTGTGTGCCATGCAGAAAGGACATGGGTTTTCTGTTTGGTATTTGTTTTCCAAACTAAGTTTTTTGTTGTTTCTTCCTTTTAAAGTGCCACATCCCTAATTCAGGTATTCTTTTGTTGTTGTTTTTGTTGTTGTTGTTGTTGTTCTGAGATGGAGTTTCGCTCTTGTTGCTCAGGCTAGAGTGCAGTGGTGTCATCTCGGCTCACTGCAACCTCTGCCTCCCAGGTTCAAGCAATTCTGCTTCAGCCTCCCAAGTAGCTGGGATTACAGGCATGCCTCACCATGCCTGGCTAATTTTGTATTTTTTGTAGAGACAGGCTTTCACCATGTTGGCCAATCTGGTTTCGAACTCCTGACCTCAGGTGATCCACCTACCTCGACCTCCCAGGGTGCTGGGATTACAGGCGTGAGCCACCACACCCAGCTTAATTCTGGTATTCGTAATCAGTTTAAATGTTTCATAATTTAAGGTTTCTGGTAGTACTTGTGATAATGCTTTAACAGGTTCATAAACTCAGGCACTAGTAGGAGACATTTGGCTCTCTGCCATCTTCTGGCAAACACCTGACCTCAGCCTCCTCCTATAAAGGAAACCCTGTCCTTGGTTTGGATTTAGCACTTTCAACAGTGAGGCCCTATTACTGCTGCTTCCAAGTACTCACTCCTTATTAGCCTTTGCTAGTGGTGCAAAAATGTCTGTATTCACCCTACATGCTTGTGAACATCTGTAGTATCAAGGTGACCACTTGTAGCTTTCTTTGATTATTGCTGAAATGGGCAAATAGTGTATTCCCTTTATATTTTAGCAAATTCCACCATAGCAGCTAAGTGTTGTTTTTTTTTTCATTTTTCTTTTTTCAACCTCAAGCTTATTTGTTTCAAGCAGTTTTCTAAAACAAAACTCAAGCTCAGCCAAAGTATTTGAACTGTTCTTTAATGTGCTATATGCCATTTGGTTTGAATCATATATTTAAATACCAGCTTCTCCCCATTTACTTGTATCTAATGGGAATCATCTTTCTTCCAGATTGTACTTCAAGAAGACCATAGGGAAGAACGCATTTTCATCTTGCTGCAAAAGTTGCAATAGAAGTAAGTGGGGGAACTGCCAGGATATGTCTGTCTCCACAAAACGAGCAGAACAAATTTCCGTGAATCAAAGCCACTAAGTATAGTTTTCAGAGACGGTAGGACATAGTGATTTTCCCTAGAAAAACACCCCAAATGCAGGCACACCCATTGGCCAGCAGAAAAAATGCTCACGTAAATGCTAGTTCAAACCTGTACATTTCACTCTTCTTGCTGAGCTGTCAGAGGGGTGGAAATCTACTATAGCTGTCATCTTTTTTTCTCCTTTTCTATTTTTCAGCCTCCCACATGCTTAGTGTTGAGTTCTGCCTAGTGAGCGTCTTGAATCTATAGCAGCATCTACATATACTGCCTCCACAGTGGCTGATAATTTGCAGATAACTTGTGAACCAGACCCATAAGAAACATCATGATATGTACTTTAGATTAATCATGGAAAAGGACAAGATGATGAAGAATCAGAAAGCAGTTTTCTTTTCCAATATTGATATTGCTTTCTTTGAGGTTAGATGAATGAGATATTCTTTAGAGTGGTTTATATCACATTTCATCACTTGGAGAAATAGGTCATTTTTACAAGAGCCTTTTAGAGACCTTTTAAGTACATACAGGGCATATATTTAATACACCTTAGCATTTCCTCTGAGTAAGTCAGAGGAAATAAAGCAAGATGGTAGATATCTGCAATGTGATCAAGTAAGCAAATTAATGTTAAACTGCTTATATTCTGTCTTGAAACCCTTGATATAATTTTCAAAATTGCCTTTTATTGTTCTTTCAGTTACTTTCTAGCAATTTCCATCATTTGAAGGATTAATGGCTACCACTTTGTTGAACCTAGAGGGTGTCTGTGAACTTATTGAACACTACTTTATTAGAGTAGAAGTCTCCAGTGGACCATGAACTCTGCGTGGCTGGGACTCTGAGCTTACCTCTTACAAAACCTGCAGGGCTCTCAAATTAATGTTTAAAATGCAAGCTACTGACAAGGAATGGGTAAACACCCACTGCAATTTCAAACACATATGTATATCCACTTTCCTCATCTATTCCTGGTGGGTAGGAGACCGTGATTGAAAATTACTGAACTTAAAACGGTAGAAAATTTGAAGAGATCCTTTCTCCTTAAGTAGAGTGATTTATACTAATGGTGGGATGGGCTAAATACCTTCTTACTATTTGTAGTCTACTGTGCTTCACATGCATTTTCTAATTTTATCTTAACAACACATGTCTGAGGTTAGTACTGTTGTCTCTATTTTGGAGATGATGAGACTAAGTCCTACAAAATTAGGTAACTTGTCCAAGGTCATACAGCTTGGAAGTGACAGAGCTGAGGTTCAAACATGTATGTCCTTGATCCTAGGATTCATGCCTTTTCCATCTGAGGACCACTGATTCTTATTTTGCATATAAATGAAATACACACACACAGTCCCACACAGCCCCCTCGCCCACATAATATATAGATTTATATTCCCCCATCCTCCCAAATGCTCATTGGAAAATTTAGACATCAAAAGGAAGCCTTTTTGCTTTGAAATGCAATTTAGGTAGCCATTACTTTGAACAAAGTGAAGTGTAGTTTTATTAGTGAAGAACATCATTGAGTCATTGAGACTAATAATTTTGTGGAACAACATTATTAAGAAAAGCGTTATGCTATTTAATGAGTGATATTTACTTAAGTCATAAAGGAAAATTCAAACATCTGGAATATTTTTTAAGCAATATAGCATTTATGCATGGAATGATGTTTTTCCCCTATGTCTTACAGGAAATAACATACAATTTGAGATGTATATGAGAGATTTTATGTTCATAGATATCTTTTTATTTCACTGAGCACATTAACAAAAATTATATTAAAATGAAAAATGGCTTGATAGCTAATTCTCTGTGATGAAATTTTATCATGTCTTTAGTAACCCCATTATTGCTACTTTATCCCTCTTAATAGGTTGCTTGTCTAAAGAAAGGTTGTAGAAACCTTACTGGTTCACACACATACAACTTTACCACATTGTTTTGGTGTTCCTTTGGGGGTGATACATTGAGAAGTGTGGGGAAGTGATCAAAGTGTGTGTAGTGTCTCAAGAAATTGCATCCTAAAGTTTTTAACACTAGAAAATAGAGATTTGCATATGGTTGATATGCCTTATTTTAAATAACGTATTCACTAGGGGCAGTTACACCTGATGAATTTAAAGATGGAGTAATACAAGAGTTACAGAATCACAGAATTTCTGAACCAGAAAGGGCCTTATAAAATGAAGGACTCTTGAAGTGAAAGACGTCATTAGAAGATGGGTTCAGTGACTGTCCAAGACTAGAGCTCTAAGTCAAGTAGTTTCTGAGATTACTGAGTCAGGCTTACAGCCGAACAAACCAGGAAGTGAGTGATCACAGCAGATGAGGGCTTTCAGCTTTCTGGTGTTGGAGAAAAAACTAAGAGTCATAGTGGAGATAATCTTATGACATGAGGAAAACAAATCAGAAAAATAAAAACACCTTTATTTCTTCTTATTAACACAATAAGTGTTATATGCTTTTTAAAATAATGGGATAAGCCTATTTTAAAAAATAACACATTGCTAAATTATTTGTATTTTCTGAGTATGAAATTTGAACTTACTTGTATTAAACATTTTATACATGTATGTAATGGAAAAAATACACATTTTTTGGTTGTTATTTAGGATCTGAAGGTTTGAATGGGCCAATGAGTATCCTCATCATTGAAGCATTCTATGGAGGCTCCCATAAACAGCTGGTGGATCTTCTCCAAGAAGAGTTAGGAGACTGTGTCGTTTATACCCTTCCTGCAAAGAAATGGCATTGGAGAGCCCGGACATCTGCTTTATATTTCTCTCAGACCATTCCCATCAGTGAGCATTACAGGTAATTAGAGCTCAGGATGCCTTTTCAGCTTTTTAAAAAAAGTACCTGTTATGAGGATGTTGCTTCTCTATCAGTATCTTTGAGAATTTCTCCAACTATGGAATTGGTTATTATGACTACAGTAGATATTTCTTTAGAGAAAGCAGAGCAGTGGAGTACACTCATCCTCTAAGGACACCTGGTCAGTAGGAAAGAAGCTTCATTTAGAACCAACCATATGTGTTTTCTCATTGTCTTGTGATTTCATTATGTATATGGGTGTGGGTATGGGTAACAATTTTTGGCCTGAGAGAACAGTAGATCTTCTAGTTTGGTTCATTGTATCTGCTCTGTACTAGGAACCAGAGTTGAAAGGTGGATACGTCCAAGGCTTTAAAGTCTGTTGAGGTAGAGATAGGCAAGTGCAATGAGAGGTGAAAGATGGAGAGGTTGATTTGGATTGTGACAAACTGGAGGTGGCTTTATAGAGTTGGTAACCTTTGACTTATTCTTGAAGGATGAGTAGATTTGAGGGGCACAGAACTCAATTCTGAATTCTGGTTTGTTAGGAAGTAGGAACTAGGAGGACCTATTAGAAAGCGTCTCATGAGCTGGGCACGGTGGCATGTGTCTCTGGTCTCAGTTACTCAGGAGGCTGAGGTGGGAGGATTGCTTGAGCCTGGGAGTTCAAGGCTGCAGTGAGCCAGCCACTGCACTCCAGCCTGGGCAATGGAGTGAGACCCTCATCCCTAATAATAATAATAATAATAATAATAATAATAATAATAATTTAGAAAATAAAAGAGTCTTATGGGACACACTGAAAAGATGGAGGTAAATACTCATTACATTTTTACTGAGGGAACAGGTAGGATGGAATCCCCTTGAACATCTCTTCCTCCTTATTCTCCATTTGCATGTATTCCTGCGTATTCTCCTGATGGTTAAATCGTGGAAGACTACCCTATGGTGGTTAACGTAGCTAATGTTCTTGCCGTTTATTAACACAAATGATATAAAACTTTAAGTGTTATATACTTTTTTAAATAATGGGATAAGCCTGTGTGTAGGACTGCATTGGTTTGGGCAGGAATGAAAAGTTCTGGGCTGATAATGAATGGAGTTAGAGCAGATAGGTTCTTAGAGGAAGGGCATGTTGGAAGCTCCAGTGCCCATCTTGCCTCCAGTACCTCTACCCATCTGCTGCTTCTAAAGTGGCCACAGGAGACATAGTAGCTTGTGACTTAAATGTAGCTTGCTGTTCCTAGTAGGAACTTGAGGGATTCAGAGAGTAACGATTTTCTGTATGAAAATCATGTGTCGTCTCTGAGAATGCATAGTGTCAGATGGAATAGCAGTGAGCATTCCAGTTACATGGCTTAGGATTTTAAAGGTAAAATGCTGTTTTAGTGCGTATTCAGAATTTTGTATTTTTTTCAAATTTAAAGTGTATCCTTCTTACATGATTTAATGTTTTATATTCCGATATCACTAAGTGAATATTGTTGATTCACTAATAGTATGAGGAATTTCAATGAACATGTTGATATAAAAGTTGTAAAGGCAATGATAAGACTATTGCTATGTTAAAATATGACTGTTTATGGTTGCTTTCACATCTCATTTAATTGTGTTTTTGCAGCACCAATTGTATTATATTACTTAAGGTCAAGTAATCCAGTTGACTTTATGGCACTTTTTCATTTAACAGTGCCATTCAGTATAATAAATTTCTACAGTTATTTGAACATTAAAATGAGCCATTTCTATATCTGTTGTTTGATTTCATTTTGATTATGCAGTTTTTCAGAATTACATTATTGTATCACAAATATACGTGTGTGATAGCATGCAAACACTTCTGTGCATATGGCTTCCCTACTCTCTTTGAAGCCTGAAGCATTTGAGTATAAGTGTCACAACATTTGAGGATAAGTTATTTGGGAGGTGGATATCTGAAAGATGGTGATATAAAGCCTTACTCTCCGATAGCCATAACCTCCACTGCCTAGTTAACTATACTAATCTAATCAGTCTTTAACCCAAAGACATGCCTCACCAGTTTAACTTATATTTGAACAATGATAACTTCTCTACTCTTTACCAAGTAACTTTTTTGAATACTTTTAGAAAAATAGCAGTAGCATGAAAACTTGATAGCATGATACTAAGTTAACAAATGCGTGCATTCAATCCTAGATTGAAGTGCAAGAGTAACCTTTTGTTACACTGAATAAGTCTGAGCTCTGTGGAGATTTTTAAAGATATGAAAAATTTTTGCTTTCCAGTTGTTACTCTTTTTGTATATTTGGTGCATGAAATCATTAAAACTCATAAAGGTAAAATGATTAAGCACCAATATTGCCTACTATGCAAAATACTCTGAACAAATACGAGTGTGTCTGATGAGAAAGACTTTGAATGTAGATACATATTGGTGTTTTTCTCAGCTTCTGAACATGTATTGTTGCTGTTATAAGCTTACTATCTGAAAAGTATTTTATTATTAAAAGAATAAATGCTTCAGCCTAATTAATCAGTTTGATTCTGCTTTATCTTGACAACTAAAAGAATATATCATGATTCTTGTTAGAGCTGTTTAGTTTTATTATAGATTACGAAATCTCAAGAAGTTATTTTGTCAAAAGTAGTCAATAGTTATTGTTATTCTTAGATTATATTATAGCTATGCCTTAGAAACTTCACAAGATACAGAAAAAAGTTTTGAATGTGGAGTTTGAGGGAAGGCATTAACTTTTGGGTTATGAAATGTTAATCATTCGTTCCAGGATGAAGCATTTCTACTTTCTTAGACTGCACCCTAAACTAGGTATCGAGGATATTGTATTCACTTTTCATTCTGTAGTGTCTTTACTGAACTGAAAGAATCTCTGTTATTTAAAAATCATTTTTTTCACCCTCAGGTGCTTACAATTACATTTTTTGTTTCATCTGAGGTATTGTGACAGATACTGACCATTGCCCACTTAACAGCCCTTCTTCCTTGTTAACAGAATCACAGTTTTCTTTAGGATGGATAAGTATCCAGCCCTTGGGAGTGAAGCAACATTGACTTAAATTAGTTAGGATGATCCCATTCTCCTTTGCCAAATTTTCCCTACTCTCCTTGCAGCTTAGGTTGATCAGTCTCCAAGTTGTGGCAAATTAGAGTTAAGTGGGTGACTTCTGGGAGTTCTTCCAGCAAAGTGGTTTGATTTTAAATTTTACTTATAAAAGAAGAAGGCCAACTCCCCTTTCCTACATTTGACTGGTTGTGATGTCTGCAACTGTAAAGTACAAGCATGAGGACGGAACCCCTGGATTGCCATAAATGGCTGACGGGAGGATGCAAAGTGCCTAGATTAGTGGTGGATATGTGATTTGAGTTCAAGTCTGGCCACCTGCAAAGACTATATACTATTCGTTCTTCTTCTTCTTCTTTTTTTTTTTTAATTATACTTTAAGTTTTAGGGTACATGTGCACAACGTGCAGGTTTGTTACATATGTATACATGTGCCATGTTGGTGTGCTGTACCCATTAACTCGTCATTTAACATTAGGTATATCTCTTAATGCTATCCCTCCCCCTCTCCCCACCCCACAACAGGCCCCGGTGTGTGATGGTCCCCTTCCTGTGTCCATGTGTTCTCATTGTTCAATTCCCACCTATGAGTGAGAACTTGTGGTGTTTGATTTTTTGTTCTTGGAATAGTTTGCTGAGAATGATGGTTTCCAGCTTCATCCATGTCCCTACAAAGGACAGGAACTCATCCTTTTTTATGGCTGCATAGTATTCCATGGTGTATATGTGCCACATTTTCTTAATCCAGTCTATCATTTTTGGACATTTGGGTTGGTTCCAAGTCTTTGCTATTGTGAATAGTGCCACAATAAACATACGTGTGCATGTGTCTTTATAGCAGCATGATTTATAATCCTTTGGGTATATACCCAGTAATGAGATGGCTGGGTCAAATGGTATTTCTAGTTCTAGATCCTTGAGGAATCGCTACACCGACTTCCACAATGGTTGAACTAGTTTACAGTCCCACCAACAGTGTAAAAGTGTTCCTATTTCTCCACGTCCTCTCCAGCACCTGTTGGTTCCTGACTTTTTAATGATCACTATTCTAACTGGTGTGAGATGGTATCTCATTGTGGTTTTCATTTGCATTTCTCTGATGGCCAGTGATGATGAGCATTTTTTCACTTGTCTGTTGGCTGCATTAATGTCTTCTTTTGAGAAGTGTCTGTTCATATCCTTCGCCTACTTGTTGATGGGGTTGTTTTTTTCTTGTAAATTTGTTTGAGTTCATTGTAGATTCTGGATATTAGCCCTTTGTCAGATGAGTAGATTGCAAAAATTTTCTCCCATTCTGTAGGTTGCCTGTTCACTCTGATGGTAGTTTCTTTTGTTGTGCAGAAGCTCTTTAGTTTAATTAGATCCCATTTGTCAATTTTGGCTTTTGTTGCCATTGCTTTTGGTGTTTTAGACATGAAGTCCTTGCCCATGCCTATGTCCTGAATGGTAATGCCTAGGTTTTCTTCTAGGGTTTTTATGGTTTTAGGTCTAACATTTAAGTTTTTAATCCATCTTGAATTAATTTTTGTATAAGGTGTAAGGAAGGGATCCAGTTTCAGCTTTCTACATATGGCTAGCCAGTTTTTCCAGCACCATTTATTAAATAGGGAATCCTTTCCCCATTTCTTGTTTTTGTCAGGTTTGTCTATTCGTTCTTCTTAAGCACATTGTCTTAACAACCATTCTGTCTTCATTCCAGTTAAAGCATGGTAAATTATTTAATTAAATTAAACCTAAATATGTCTTGATTAAAATATATATTATTATATTTTACAATTAGAAGTAGGTATGGTACTTCTCCCAGTCTTGAGACGTATTACAGTTCTTGATTCTTGTTGGAGGCTGGAGGGCCAGACACCAGGTGCTTTTCTGGGTCTGTGGATCTGTGATGTTCTCTTCATCTTCAGAAGTCGCAGTTCATTTGAATTTTCCTCTTTTGAGGCCTTTGTATCATTTAGCCTACTAGCTTTGCTATCCTATACTGCCTTGTTGTGGGTCTTCTTTTGGTTTGTTTTTGTACCAGTCTTGCTCTCCTGTCTAGTCAGCACACACCGCGGCCTAGTTCTAGACTTGCATGGCCCTTAGGGCTTCTTCCGCAGTATTTCATCTCACTGAAGTTTCCTCTGATTGACAGGATTGTTTTATTTAGGCATGCTGACTTTATGTTGAAAATGTAGCTGACCACGAATCTACTGAAATAGGATAAGCCTGCAAACCAAATAACCAACCATTTGGTCAGTCTCTGCCTCTTTCTGTCTGTCTCTTTGCCCTCTCCCCCACTCTTCTCTTTCTCATATACACATACATGTGTGTGTGCACACACACACACACACACACTCTTCATTGTAAAACTAGAACTTAAACCTGTCATCATTGTCCCTAAAGGATGGTTTCTAGGCTTCATCTTTTCCATGTTTCTTTGTGTTCCTTTGTCAGTGTTTTCAAGATGAAAATATTCCAGTTAGAAGGGGAACAAAGTTTTCTTGTTATGGAGTTTATAGTTTATTCTTACCACAGGTTGCCAATTCAAAAGTGTTTGTGTAGTTAGTAGCATGCACTGTGAAACCACTGTTTCCCAGGAGTTAAGCGCTTCAGTGCAACTTCAAGTAGAAACTTTTAATATCCTTTCTAGCTTATTTTAAAAAATAAAATATTACACTTAAGGTTCTATACGGCTCCCTGGATACAAGACGTTATTCCTAAGAGACTCTGTGCTTTAAAGACCTCTAGGATAAATCTCCTGTATATTTACCCTTTAAAGTTTGACAACTGTATTTTAAAAGACAAGCTGGATGTTTATTATACTTTTACAGGGGGAAGACAATCATTATTTTTAATGAATGGAATGGAAAATAAAAGGGGAAAAAACCCATCCCCAAATGGATGCAAAATATACTATATAAAAGAGCTCTGACTGTAGAATAAGGAACATCATAGTTTTGCTTTTATAATTAATGTGTTTGTTTTTAACATAATGATTGAGACTATTAGTCTGATCTTAGAGCACTTCTTACCTAGTTGCTTTTAAGCGTTTAGTATCTTCATGGTTAGTCTCCATATGACAGGAAAAAAATTAGAAAAATAAAAGACGCATTTAATTCTACTTTCATCTCCAACATTTATTTGTTTATATGAGAAAGATTTTCTGCTTTTATTAAGGTCTTAGTCAATATGTTTACTTTTGCTACTGTCTCTGATTTCCTGTACATGGGGCCTATAGAGCTATGATGCAGATACTCTGTTGGCCTTTCCTTTCCTTATCGTTTCTTTAGGCAGCTTTCATGCTTTCTTATTTTCTTGGGGTCACATTTGGCCAACTACCCTCTTTGGGGCACATTGTCCTTTCCATTAATGATTAATTCTTGTTCATCTTTCCTTTATTTATACTATTCCGTTGTTCAGGCCCTGGTGTTTGTTCACACCATGGACCTGCTGGTCTTCTGAGCTGCCGTCCCACAAAGATATCTGCAAGGGGAGAGCAGGAGCTGAGTCACAGCTACTGCTCACAAAAGGGCAGTCATTTCATCCTTTTATCTTTCTAAAGAACATAATTCTGTATTTCAGTGATTTTTTTTTCCTAAAGTCTCTGCTATGTTTTCCTTTGTTCACCATCTCATGCTGATAATAAAAATGTAACACTCCCCTTCTTTAGGAGAAATTCCTGGCTGAATATGTGTAGTTGAGAGAGCACTGAGGGGTGGGATGGCTTGGTCAAAATTCCTCCAGACTAGTTATCTTTTGGTTCTTTTCTAAGCTTGTTTCCATTACTCTTTTCTGTCATTAGTATTTATTAAGAGCTTTTATGTTAAGAGCCAGTGCCTATGCTAGCACTGGTGATACAAAGCCAAACTTGACAAACATGGACATATGGTGCTAGCACACAGCAAGCACTTAGTGAACCCTTTGTTGATTGAAAGAAAGCTTAGTGCCGATATCCATTTGCTGATACTTGTAACCTTGATTAAATAATCCCTGATTGAAAGCCATCCGTGATTTCCTATTGCCTATGTAAAATCCAGAGTATGCACAAGGTTGCTGTGGTCCACGCAATCTGGGCGCTGTCTGCCTCTGCAACATTATCTACTCCCCTGTCTTCTTGTTAATGTGCTGTGGCAGCACTGGCCTTGTTTACTCATTTTGAAACATCAAGCTTTTTCCTGCCTCAAGTCCTATTACTGCTTGCTGGTCCCTTTGTTGGCAATACTTACTCATGCCCCCAACCCACACCCCTTGTTCTTCATGGCTTTCTCAAGTCAGCTAAAGTTTCGTCATTTCAGAGAGTCCTTTCTCAAGTACCCGATCTAAAATGAGACATCTATTTTAGCACTCTTTTTCTGCCTCTGTAATAACATTTTATATAACTTGTAATAATTTTGTTTGCTTGATTTTTTTCTCCCCATTTTATTCTAAGCTTTATGATGACAAGAGTCATATCTATTTTATTTATCGTTTTATCCCTAGTACCTAGTATGCCACCTAGCAGATAGTAGCTGCTTAGAAAATGTGGTTGAAGGAATGATTTATTAGAGTTTGAAAAATATGGTTGCCGTTCACTTTGTTAATTTACTTACTTTTTTCCTGCTCTGCGCACTACCAGTATCCTCTGCTTAAAGATATCATCTCTTCTACATAGAAACACAGAAACTAGCCACTTAAGGGCCGGTGTTACTCAGTTTTACTGGATTAAACTAAAGAATTCCATACACATTTTTTTCACTTTCATGGGTTATATTAATCAGACTATGAAAGCTGCCATTATGTGTTATATCAATTTTGACAAAAGAAAATATGATTTTCTGGAATTTCCCTTGTATAAAAGTATTTCTAGAAAAAAAGTTTCTTAGTTCAGGAAACATTAGTCTAGAACAAGCTTGTCCAGCCTTTGGCCCAGGACGGCTTTGAATGTGGCCCAACACAAATTCTTACATTTTGTAACTTTCTTAAAACATTATGAGATTTTTTTTTTTTTAAGCTCATCAGCTATTGTTATTGTTTGTGTATTTTATGTGTGGCCCAAGACGACTGTTTTTCCAACATGTCTGAGAGAAGCCAAAGATTGGACACCCCTGGTCTAGAATATGACTGTGATATTGTGTAAAATTTCATGTGTTGTATTTTAAGGCTTTTTAGTTTTGACAGTGGCCACCCATGAACAATGACTTTTAAATTTATGGAAGAGACACTATCAGAATAAATGACACTATCAGAATAAATGATAGAATTTGGCCCAAAGAGGTATTTTGCTTGGATACTACAATTGTTTAAACATTTTTTTAAATTAATGCTTTTAAACAGATAGACATTCTTCATTTTGGTCACAAATACTACTGGTCACCATTATTTTATAACAGCCTACTTTTCACATTTATGTTGCTTAACTGGCCCATTTAGGCCCTTGTGTTTGTAGCCCCTGGCTTAGAATCTGCCCCCCAAAAATGAATCTTTAACTGATCTTTAATAAAATATTTTAAATTGTATGTATACATAAAAGAGTTTACCAAAAGAATAATAATCACTTGTGTTTGAAAGAAACAACATACTATAGTAGGAGAATCAGCAGTCCTGGGTTTTAATCTCAGCTCTGCCATTAATTATTTGGCCTGAAAAAAATCACTTTGGAGTATTAGTATTAACTTTCGAGTATTTAATATTATTATTATTTTTTTATTTGTAACTGAAGGTTTATAATCTATCTGTTCCTAAGTTTTATGATGTCATGAACAAAGAATTAACATCAAGATCAAGATTTAAGGAATTTGTCATGTCTCTCATTCAACTTTGTCAGCTCATTCACTGCTTCATTGAACTTAATTTAACTTTTTCCTAGGCTTATTTGTACAGCTCCTTGAATTAAAAAATATATATATTCAACTTTAATTTTTAGAGCTAGAGATTTTTGGGGAATACGTCTAACAGTGCTTCTATCTTCAGAGTCACTCTAATATGACTTCTTATTTGTTCAGATTTCCTTTTTCAGCCTCAGCCCTTCATGATTATTTGCCTTTTCAAA
Organism: Pongo pygmaeus; assembly: GCF_028885625.2. Lineage (NCBI taxonomy): Eukaryota > Metazoa > Chordata > Mammalia > Primates > Hominidae > Pongo > Pongo pygmaeus. The sequence goes on along the minus strand of NC_072384.2, from coordinate 43,580,850 downwards.
GAGAAGGCATTTGACTATCATGTTAGCTATCTCTCTCTACAGGACATGGGACATAGGACATGTATGTGTACTATATACTCATGATATTACTGTAGAACTCAGAATACTCAGTTCTACAGGAAGACAGTATTCACTAAAGAAGTTCAGTAGAAGGCTGGGCATGGTGGCTCATGCCTGTAATCCCAACACTTTGGGAGTCCGAGGTGGGCGGATCACCTGGGGTCAGGAGTTCGAGACCAGCCTGGCCAACATGGTGAAACCCTGTCTCTACTAAAAATACCAAAAATTAGCCAGGCGTAGTGGTCGCACCTGGAATCCCAGCAACTCAGGAGGCTGAGATAGGAGAATCGTTTGAACCTGGGAGGTGGAGGTTGCAGTGAGCCAAGATTGTGTCATTGCACTCTAGCCTGGGCAACAAGAGTGAAACTCCATCTCAAAAAAAAAAAAAAAAAAAAAAAAAAAAATAAGTACAGTACAGAGGAGTGGGTTTAATTCTTGCTTAGCAAATTCTGACATAGATCTAAGGGGATGTTAAAGATTTTGGTAAATAGAGATGAAATGGAAGAGCACTGTAGGAAAAGGAAGTATTGTGAACAAAAGTTCACAGGAAAAATAGGGAAATGTTTGGAAACTTTAAAAGCTTGGGTTAGCATGAACATATTCTGAGTTAGGAGGAGTTATGGGAGATCAGGTTGGGTGATAGAAAATTTTTTTTCTGGTTCATATGCATTCTACTATAGGTGATGGGCAGCATTTGAAAGCTCTGTTGCTCTGGACTCTTTTGTGCGATACAAACTCAATTCAAAATCACATAAATGTGAAAGAAAATGTAATTGAGTCATGTAACTGAAAGTTTTAGGGTGGTTGGCTATGGGCAAGCTGGATCCAGAGATGTCATTTGTTCTCCTGCGTCCTTGACTCTTCTTTCCTGTGTTTTGGCTGTATGCTGGAACAGGCTCTTACCATATGCATCACTCCCAGAGCTAAGCTTATATTCCACCAGCTTAGTTGCCTTATCTGCGAGTACCTCTTTTTTCAGAAGTTCTAACAAAGTCTTGAGATGAACCAACTGTACCTTTTTGTATCGTGTGGCCTTTGGACTTGTTAATGAAGCAAAAGGCATCTGATATCATGTTTGGCAAGGCCTATATTACATCATCACTTTGGAATCAGGAAGTGGAGTCAACCCCATTCAAACCACATGAATCGAGTACAAGAGAGCAAAAGGAAAATTACATTACATTGCTGGTATTTTGTTTTTTTTTTAAACAAAGTCTTGCTCTGTTGGAGTGTAGTAGTACAGTCATAGCTCACTGCAGTCTTGAGCTCCTCAGCTCAAATGATCCTCCCACCTCAGCCTCCTGTAGTAGCTAGTACAGGTGTGTGCAACCATGCCCAGATACTTTTTAGTTTTATTTTGCAGTGACAGTGTCTTGCTGTGTTGCCCAGATTGGCCTTGAACTCTTAACCTCAAGTTATCCTCCCACCTTGGCCTCCTGAAGTTCAGGAATTACAGGCATGAGCCACTGTGTGTGACCCATTGCTGGGATTTAAATAAGGGGAAATGATGCTTTTTCAGGCAAAAACACCAATGAGTGCTATAATAGAACGTGAGAGTGAGGTAAGGAAAACTGGATAGGACGATTATTACAGCAGTATTAGATGGAGACTATTGATGAGTATAGGAGATGATCATTGGATTCGAAATATCTAATAGAAAAATAGTGAGATTCTAAATGAGAATATTAATAGTAGGAATGGAAGGCAGGAAAGGAACTAGCGATATGGATGAAAGTTGTGTTATTTGCATTTTACTAGTTATGAAATTTGTCTGGAACGGAACTGAAATTTACCTTTGTCCTATCTATGTGAAAAGGATTTGGGATATAAATTAATTTAGTCAAAATTACAGAGGTCACAATTAAACTACTTTAGTGGTATAATTATTTTAAAAACTAGATAATGCTAATAATAAATTTTTCATATTTACTCATTACATTGGCTCAGTAAGTTTGTTTTGGTAGCGTTTTAAGTTACTCCATGCACGTAAATGTTCTAAAATTTTTTCTGTAAAAATCTAATGTAATACTGCTTTCTTCCACTTAAATACAATTACATATATACATGTACACACATACATATATCTACATATATGTATATATATACATATATAGTATATATGTATATATATACATATATAGTATATATGTATATATGTATTTATATGTATATACATATAAATATATGTACATATGTATTTGTGTATATGCATAAATATATACATACATATGTATATACACAAATATACAGTCATGTGCCACATAACATTTTGGTCAACAATAGATTGCATGTGCAATGGTGGTCCCATAAGATTATAATTGCCTATTTTTACTATGGAATTTACCTTTTCTATGCTTAGATACACAAATACTTACCATTGTGTTATAGTTGCCTATGATATTAAATACAGTAACATGCTGTACAGATTTGTAGCCTAGGAGCAATAGGCTATGCAAATATAGCATGGGGGTGTAGTAGGCTATACTGTCTAGATTTGGGTAAGTACACTCTATGATGCTCACACAATAAGAAAATTGCCTAATGGCACTTTTCTCAGAAGGTATCATCATCAAGCAATGTATGACTTTATATATAATTACACACAATCAATAAGTGATCCATTATTTGGCATTAACTTGTCAAACTTATCACTATCCCCCCTGCCAAAAAGTAAGGTATTAAGTGCATCTGTAGAGTTCATGTATTATGCTAGATCTCAGAGTGAAAATGAATGAGTAAAGTTTCTGCTCGTCACTATACTTGATATATAGTTCAGAAAAGCCAGTTTCCTCATCATTGATCTGGAATAGCAGGCATAGATTTGATGAACGCACATTATGTGCTAGGCACAAATGATATAAAGGTGAATAAGGCAATATGCTTTAGGAAGTAAATTTCTTCTTTTGAATATAGTTCTGAGGTTTTTTGTTTGTTGACTTTGGTACCATTTGAACAATGTTCACCTGAGTCAGCGTTCTGAAAGGGTCATTTACTAATATGTTTCTAAGAAAATTTCCCATACTTGGTAACCTATCTTTCACTATAGTAGGGATCTAAAATGTAGGGCATGGGGGGATTTTAGCTCGTCGTTTCTCTGTGTGTCCAGTATTGATACAGATATTTATTTGTATTCAGACTGTTTTGGTGGTTCCAAGATTTTTATAAAATTAAAGTAGATAAGAATGTGAATTAGTTTTTGTCATTTTTTCCTTTATCGTAAATTTAAATACAATGAGAAATATTTTCATAAAAGCCAATATAATTCAAAGCATATATTATATGTATATTCCGTGTGTGTGTCTGTGTGTGTGTGTGTGTGTGTCTATGTGTGCATGCACGTGCACATGTAGCAATTGTATTATGGAGTTTCTCATTCAAATGTAATGATTCTTAGCTTTCATTTTGTATCATTGCTTAGTATTAGAAAAAGCCTCAGGATTTTCAAAGGGAATTTTTAACTTTTTAAAACAGAAAAAATGAACTCACTTTTAATGAAAAGTATTTTTCTGTGCTATTTTGTAAGAGGATCACTGCTAGGAAACCAAGCAATAGCTCAATGCCATTACTGCAAAGATTTAAGAATCCTTGACTTACTATTTTATTATAATTGATGAGAATGAAGAGATGATAACTTTTAAGTTTATAAAGAGTGATTTTAGGATTATGCAGTTATTTTAGTAGCAATATTATTATTTTTCCAAGTCTTCAAAGATATTTAATGACATTCATATTTTATTTGCAGTCTTTTTTGAAAGAGAAGCAGAGGTTAAGAATTGAGGTCTTATTTGCTCTGAAATTTGAGTCCTGTTTAATTATGTCAGTAGACTTTACGAAAGTAACCATTTCTTTGATTTTGGTATTTAGAACTAGGAGTAGAAAAAGGAAAATGCACATACGTACACATACACGTAAGAAATAGAAACAGTGGCAGTTTTAGAATTGAACTACCTGAGAAACGTTCAGGCTTTTGGAAACATGAACTTAATATTTGTCTTCTTTCAATCAGTTTTATTTTAGATAAAATGCTGGCAGATGGTAGTGATCTACTTGAATACAGTTGAGTTTTCTTTATTTTTTCCATGGAAAAAAGCTCCCAGAAACTTTTGTTCTTTAATATGTTCAGCATGCATATGTTTTACATGTATTAATGAGTATCAAAAATGCAGGTCCTAATTAGATGTCTAAATCTGAGAGGAGTTGTGGTGAGTACCAGCCTCTTAGAATTATTAAAAAATACAGTTTTGGTGAACAGGAGTTTCTTTTTTGCTGTGACATCTTTCAGCCTTCTCCTGTTCCAGAAACGAAGGAATTTGCATTATCAATGCTTCTCAGCTATTGTATTCTAGGGTTTCTACTAGATATTGTGAGTTTTGATGATAAACCTTCAGATGTTGATGATGTCAAAACTTGGGAGAATTCAGGATATTTATGTTCTATTATCACCTGTTTTACAGGAAAAAAGGTAATACCTTTTTTTACTTGTTTAAATATTTAGGCTTTAGATGGGGCATGGATAGTTACAAACTTTTGATATGCCTTATATTTTAGAAAACTGGTAGAAAAATCTGAAATATTATGTTGCAACCTGGTTTTGTTTGGTACTTTAGTTTTACATTTTAAAATGTGAGGGGGTTGGTAGTGGTGGGGAAATCCCTTCACTCCAGATTTATCTATGAGTCACCTGAAGTCTTTCTTCTAATAGAGTATAATGAAATGGTGCCATCTGAATCAGTATTTCCACATTTGCAATTTTGGATATTCAGTTTGTACTCATCAACATTTATCTACATTTCTGTTTTTTTTTAAATTTGCCATGCAATCCTCTTTTAGCTAATAAGCACATCTAACCAAGAATGCCTTCCGTTTTTCATAGACATCGAGTATTAATTGTTCTCTCACTTATTTTGTCTTACCGACTAATGTATTTGTTCTTATTTTGTCTTACCGACTAATGTATTCGTTCACAACTCCAAACCACAAATTAGGCACATAGGTACTGACTAATCCCAATTTACAAATATTAGCCCACGCAGTGTGAATTTCTTCAATGTTTGGGCATTCCTAGGAACATATGATGGTTTTTGATGTTCTCTCTTGTACCTATTAGACATTTTATTACATAGGAGCCCAGAGGGATGAGGAAAGAGCCTTGGACTAGAAGTCAGGGGAGCTAAATGCAAGTCCAATTCAGCCACTCACCTTTAAAAGTGCAAATCACTCTCATTCTGTATCATCATCTGCTAAATGGTGAAAATAAAAATAATACTCTTCCCTTTTATCTTCAAGATTTGTGAGGATCAAATGAGATAATAATCTTCCAGGAATATTTTGTAAACTGGAGTAAATAATGTTTTAAAGTTGGAAATGTTTTAGTTAGAATTTGTACTGTTCCCCTAAGTGACTGATTTGCTCTGAGTTTTTTTAAAAAAATTATTTAATCTCTAGTCGCTGTTTATTTTAAAATGTGAGTAGGAGAGATGACATAGAATTAATACTTTTTAAAAAACGTAGTGCTTAGTGTTTGGCCCGGAACAATAATGTACTCCTTTTATTCCTCAGTTATAGGTGGTTTGATAGGCACAGTGTTACAGCGGGAAGAAATAATAGAGGGAATATTATTTGCAGATTTTTATTCTCTCTTTTAACTATTTCAGTTCTGGTATCAGTTTTGAATTGTAGCTAAATATCAGCAATCAAATATTTGGGGGTGCTGGGCACAGTGGCTCATGTCTCTAATAACAGTGTTTTGGGAGGCTGAGGCAGAAGGATTGCTTGAGGCCAGGAGTTTGAGACCTTTCTTGGCAACATAGCAAGACTCTGTTGTTACAAAAAAAATTAAAAACAATTATTAGCCAGGTGTTGTGGTGTGCACCTGTAGTTCCAGTTACTTGGGATGCTGTGGTGGGACGATCACTTGAGCCCAGGAATTTGAGGTTATAATGAGCTACGATCCTGTCATTGCACTCCAGCCTAGGTGACAGAGTGAGACCTTCTCTCTTTAAATACACACACATATACACACACACACACACAGACACACACATGTAATATATATTACGTGTATATATAACATAATATATACATAACATATGTACATAATATATACATAATATATATTATTTATAACATAATATATAATATATATAATGTAATGTATATATAATAGGTGTAGTAATGGATTAAAATAGTGGTCATTTTATGTCATTTTATGTTTTGTAATTAGAAAAGTAAATTAAGAATACTTCACTTTAATTCATTTTCTTCAGTTAACATTTATGTAATGCCTCCTATTTTATAAGACACTTTACTACTAGGTACTTGATTCAGAAATGTCTGTAAGAATTATCTGTATGAAAAAGATAACATGGAAAGTGGTTGAATTGCTGTCTTATCTAGTAAACACTAAAGAATTCTTAAAGAAATAAAAGGTGTATAGTTGTCTCTTATATCTGAAGGTTTGACGATGTCTGTAGCCTTTTTAAGGAAAAGCAGTATTTCATACCTGTGGTAGAATGAGACTGACTTTCTAATACAAAGTAGTTATTTCACATTTATACATCATCTCTTTGCTTAAGCCCCAAGGAAAAGAATTATGTGAATGTCCGCACATGATGATATTTCTCACGTTAATTTTAATAAAAGAATAACAGCTGAACATCATAGCTGCCAAAAAAAATTAGATAAATGAAAATAAATGTTCTAATGTACATTCTTCAAATTGATACCGGCTTTAGTAAACATAATAAAATTTTCTTGTTCACAAGAGAAATTGTGAATCGAATAGTAATTGGTCATTTCAGGTCAGCTGTGTCACTGGTCATCCATTAGTGCAAATTATTTAGCTTGAACATATCTTTGAAACTTACAAATATGCTGAAAGCATTGTATTAGTAGGTAAAACTTACAAAGAGATCTTATGTAAATTAGTTTTGCTTTTTTTTCCTATAGAAATAAATTTTCCTTTTTATTTCTTTCAAAAGTCTTGGAACACATCTTTACTTTTGCTAGTTGTGGCTGAAGGTAAATATGCTGCAGGAGAGATGGAGAAATATATTTGACCAACTTGTTGCAGCAGGTAATACCTAACCTGCTCATTGGACCTCCCTACTTTTTTGACAGTCTATTTAATTCTTTCTTATAACTGGTTAAAGAGTTAAACTGGGCCAGGCACATTGGCTCATGTTTGTAATCCCAGTACTTTGGGAGGCTGAAGCAGGTGGATCACTGGAGGTCAGGAGTTTGAAACCAGCCTGGCCAACATGACAAAACCCTGTCTCTACTAAAAATATAAATATTAGCCAGGCATGGTGTTAGGTTCCTGTTATCCCAGCTACTCGGGAGGCTGAGGCAGGAGAATCACTTGAACCTGAGAGGCAAAGGTTGCAGTGAGCTGAGATCGTGCCACTGTACTTCAGTCTGGGCAACAGTGGGAGATTCACTCAAAAAAAAAAAAAAAAAAAAAAAAGAGTTAACCTAAGATAAACACCTCTAACTTTTCACAAACCTATCTCCTCCAAAATATTTCTAAATCTTTTCATTCATTTCTTTCACCCTTTACTTCAAGTATTTTACCAGAGAAGCTCACTAGCAAACAGTTTTGAATAGCTGTTAATAATGTTTTTACGTTTGTCATTGCAAAACAGTATTCTATTGTTTTTGTACAATATTAGTTGTGGTAGAGGAGTGGTCAGTCAGTGGAGGAAAAGAGAAAGTTATAAAGTAATAGATAATTAACTTAAGGAATCTTGAGCAATTGAAATTCAAAAGCAAATATACAAAGTATACTTTAGGGTTATTTTGGTATTTTATATTTAATACTGCCCTTTTCTTGAACTTTTATAAGCAAAGATCATCATAGATTTGCCTCAGAAATATTTTATTGTATCTAAGTTCCGTGAGGGCAGAGACTTTGTCTTTCTTATCACCATTCTCAGGGTCTAATTCTTAGTGTTCAGTAAATATTTGTTGGATGAATGAATAAATAATGATTATACTAAGAAATATCAATCAAAATTTATAATGTATACTTTTGCTGTGTCCAGTATTCTAATTGTGTTTATATCCAGATAAGACGTAAATAGGAAAACAATGATAGCCAATTTTCTAATACTTTATTATTCAACAATTGCTTTGCAAGATTCTACTCTCTATTTTCCTTTTCTTTCTTCCTTGTTCTGCACATTGCACAACCCTGCCCGCATGTAGTAATGGCTTAATACTTTTTAAAATGCTTGCACAAATAGTATGCTTTATTTTAGTAGAAATATTTTTTCTTGTTGTATAATTAGTTACCTGTTCAGTACAGAGAATAAGGTGGCTATTTTGGTGGTTTTCACTTTTCTCGTTTGTATTCTTTTTCAAGCGGCAAAAGATAGATATAATGAATTTAAAGCACATTAGGTAGAATTTAAAGTGACAAATAGGATCTACAAGACAGAGTGCTGAGACTTCTCTTTTTCCATGACACAGTGGCAATATGCATAAAACTGTTCCCATTTGTTAGTTCACTGGCAGAGAAGCTCTGGTTTGAGGAATATAAATGCAGCAGGAAAAATGGCTTCATTAGACACGAACTTTCTATGCAGTGTTAAAACTCAGGGCCTTTCTGGAAATGTAAGGATTTTGATGTGAGAAGAGAACAGTGGAGGAACATAGTGGTTTTATAATGGGGGTTCTAGCTGTTGATTTGCCAATGATGCAAATTTACATGGTCTCCTTTGTAGGAACAGTGTATCAGAGTTTCTTTTCAGGTTGTATTGCTTGACCTTTGTAGCTCTTTTGAAGGTTTTCCACCATCCCTTAGAATTATGCCCTCCTAAGTCTTCTTTTGTAACTTGGATTTTTGCTATACTCCTTCTACATCATTAAAAACTTTGCTTTTATCATTGAATATTTCTTGGAAATGATATCAATTTTACTGAATTGTTATTTAGGCATCAGTGATTATTAGTGACTTATTGTGTAATCCCAGCTAAGATAAAGTCCCTTTTTTGTTGTTGTTTGATATGTTATAAAAGGCACTTGGTTTCGTTTGCTTCAGTCATCTCCCAGCAATTTTCGTGAGTAAAAGCATTTTAGATATCACCTTGATTCAGTTATCAAAAGATTTCAGTGACAGCCAGTTATTTTTCTAATAAATAAATTCTTATTCACATAGTTAAAGCATGACTACCTGGTCTTTTCCTCAGGATAGTCCTATCCATTGTAAGTGTATTTTTTTATTTTCTGGTTAATATAACTTGCTTATTGGAGGTACATTGAGTTTCCTGTTGTGATTTGAATGAGTGAGCAAGGACATCATGGAAAACTTTAACCATATGCAAAATAGAGGGAACAGATAATGAACCTTTTTACCTTTTAACAAGTGTAAATAAATAGCCAATCTTGATTTATCAGAACTCTGCCTAGTTGTTTTCCACCCCAGATTAGATTGAAGCAAATTCTAGACATTCCATTCATGGCTCTATATATTATGTTGTATACCTATAAAAGATAAAATTTCTTTAAAAATAAAACATAATTGTAATATCATTACCACCCTGATAAAACCCCAAGTAATTCCTTAATGTTATGAAGTATATCCAATGTTAAAATACTACATTTACTATAAAATACTAAATAAATAATAAGACCCTATTATGCAGTGAAGAAAAGAGAAGGTGGCCAGACATGGTGGCTCACACCTGTAATCCCAGCACTTTGGGAGGCTGAGTTGGGTGGATCATCTGAGGTCAGGAGTTCATGACCAGTATGGCCAACATGGTGAAACCCCATCTCTACTAAAAATACAAAAAAATTAGCCAGGTGTGGTGGTGAGTGCCTGTGATCCCAGCTACTTGGGAGGCTGAGGCGGGAGAATTGCTTGAACGTGGGAGGCGGAGGTTGCAGGGAGCCGAGTTCTCACCACTGGACTCCAGCAGCCTTGGTGACAGAGTGAGACTCTGTCTCAGAGAAAAAAAAAAGAAAAAGAAAAGAGAAGGCAGTCTCCCAGGGAACAGAACATACTCATAATGTCCTGTAGGCAATGGTTGCTCAATAAAAGCGACCAATTGCCCAGAGCTGAAGTATGGTGCTGCTTATTTGAGAAATTATTAATCAGTGTTCATTTAGTGGCTCAATATCTTTAATGCTTTGTAGTCACTTAGTTGTTATTCTTCCATCTCACAGATTGCACTGTATTGACTGAATGGTGCCCACTGAATGGCACAGAGCAAACCCTGTGTACTGCCTTAGGGGATAGCCCTGCCCTGCAGGAGGGCCTTGGGCATCAGTATTTATATTTAAATACCCTGCATAAGCTGGGCACAGTGGCGCACACTTGTAATCCCAGTTACTTGGAGGCTCAGGCTAGGGGATTGCTTGAGCTCACGAGTCTAGACCAGCCTGGGCAACGTATCCAGACCTTGTCTCAAAATGCATATATGTATGCATACATACATATATGTACCCTGCAGGTCTTTCTAATGTGCATCTAAGGTTGAGAATATTGTCTAAAGTGTACAGTCTGGGCCTAGTACAAATAATAGTATTATCTGTTTTATTTTACCTTCACCAGTTGTAGATTGTAAGTGTAAATATAACTAATAATTCTGTTTGTTTTGTTTTACTTGCCGGGTATTTCCTTTCCTCTTGTTTTGCTACTTTGAAGGGATAATTATAGTATTATGAAACATTTTGTCCACATAGAAGATTATTGAAGAGGTTAAATGTTCTTGCTAATTAAAGAAAACACTAATTGGACAGATTGTTGTTTTATATTAGTAATTTTCATTATTTTTTAATCAGAGCTAAAAATATTTTTAAAAGAATGCTACTATTTTATACTTATTTTTCTCATTATTTGAGGGATTTAAATATTCACATGAAATTTATTTTTGAGATAGTTGATCATGCTTTGGTCTCTAGGTGGGACAGAGACAAGATATAATTATTTTTTTGAAGTGTCAGAAAGTTTTATAATTTGCAATCCCTATCCATGCCTTACCTATCACTAAAATGTCCATCACCCATCCATCCATCCATCCTTCATCCATCTATCCATCCATCCATCCATCCATCCATCCATCCATCCGATTGCAAAAGGACTCAGCATAATGTCATTAATTTTCTTTGCACTCTTGCATGGCTGATTAGTTTGTTAAATCTCACTTTTTAGGAAAAGAAACTGATATGTTCAGAAGTCAGTTGGTTTCTCTATTTTCAAAGGGGAAATTAGTGGTAGATGGTTAAGATGTAGCCTGTGTTTTATCCCATTCAAAGGCACTACTTTTCAATGTTGTGAAAGCTTAAATTAAAAAAAAATATTGGTGCTACTTGTCTTTTAGTTTCACTAAGAGAACATATTTCTTGGAATTCTTCTAATAATTTTTTTATTTGCCTGGCTATCTCTTGTTGCACTGATTTGACCATCTGTATTAGTTTCCTAAGGGTGCTGTAACACCAGAATTTATTCTCTCACAGTTCTGAGGCCAGAAGTCCAATATCAGGGCCAGCAGGGCCACACTCACTCTGAGGCTCTAGGGATGAATCCTTCCTTGCCTCTTTCTGGCTTCTCATGGCTCCTCCAAATCCTTGACATTCTTTTTGGCTTGTAAGCTGCATCACTCCAGTCTCTACCTCTGTTGTCACATGACCTTCTTCTCTCTGTGTGTGTGTGTGTGTGTGTGTGTGTGTGTGTGTGTGTGTCCTTTTTTATAAGGAAAAAAATCATTGGATTTAGGGCGAACAGTAATCTAGCATGACCTCATCAAATTTGATTAAATCAGCACAGACATTTTGAATGGGGTCACATTCACAGGTACTATGGGTTAGGACTTGGATGTATCTTTTTGGGGGAATACATTTCAACCCACTACATCATCATCATCCCAGAATTCAGTGTAATATGCCTGTCATTTTCTGTGCCTTCAGTTTTTGTTGTTACCGTTAAATAAAGGACTCTGTCTGGTGTCATCATGCATAAATAATAGACTGTAAAATAGTCATTAATTCTGAAACCAGAAGACACTGTAAGATGTTTTATCTTCAGTTTGTCAATAAGGCAATTGTTAGGGTTTGAGTTTGTACCCATCAAAACTCATGTTGAAATTAGATCCCCAATGTGGTAGCGTGGAAAGTGGGCCTCAGTGGGAGGTGTTTAGGTCATGGAGCTGGATGGCTCATGAGTAGCTTGGTGCCGTATTGTAGTAAGTGAGTTCTTTCTCTTGCAAGACTGGATTAGTTCCTGTGGAAATGAATTAGTTTCGGAAAGAGTGGGTTGTTAAAAGGCCAGGATGCTTCTTCGGTTTTATTTCTTCACTCGTGTCTGATTCTCCTTTGACCTCGGCCATGTTATGTCACCAGAAGCCAGGGCCGTGCCCTTGTGTTTTCCAGCTTACAGAACCATGAGCTAAATAAACTTCTGTTCTTTAAAAATTATTCAGTCTCAGGTATTCTGTTACAGCAACAAAAAACAGACAAGACAACCACAAAGTGGTATCAGTGACTTGACAATAATCACGTAGATGATTGTCCACAGAGTAGTATGAATAAGGTGTTATTTGTCTGCTATTATATAATATTTTCTGTGATGTCACTTTGTTTTTTCTTATTAAGATTAAGCATCTTAAGATATTAATACCTGACACTAAGATGACATGACAAATATTAACACAGTTATGGCTTTAGAGATATTCTAATCAAACTGCTGTCATTTTGCAGCTGAGGAAAGGGAGGTCTTGAGAGGTTAAGTGAGTTGTTGAAAAGGAGAGTTAGGTAATGACATTTCTGGGTGGATTTTGAGTGTTTGGTATTGAATTCTATAACATGAACCTAATGTGGCAAATTTGATATTACCTAGAGGACACTGAAGAAAATCAATAACAGGTTTGAAAATAAATACTGAAAGAATTTGAAATAATTTAAACACAAAAGTAAAGGATGACTAAATTAATAATATTTTTCTCTTACCACTGAAGGCGAATAGAGAGAAACAGGCTCAATCGTCAAGCAGATTCTGCTTTGTTTTTCAGCTAGAAAGTGTGACAGTGGGACTGTTAAGAATTGTCATGGAGAATTTGAAGAGGAATGAACTCTTATCCGAAACAAAACGAAAATAAAACCCACATACATCTATGTATTAGTTTTGTCTTACCTGGAAATTTCAAATTTTTAAAAACCCATTAGTTTGCATATTTATTTCCAGACTCAGTCTACATTATTACTTCCTCCTCAGAATGCAAATTTAATTTACAGGGAGGGACTTCCACCCTCTACAACATAATCTCTGAAATCTTTGAACTTGTGGCTCTTCAGTGCCTGATTTTTATATCTGTTTCTCTTATAAAACAGGGCATGATGTAACTAATGGCTTTCAAATATCTGACCTTCAGATTGCAGCATAATATTCCTACCTCAGACTTCCTATAGGTGGATTAAGGTGTGTACCTCTAGTAGGATCCTTGATATCTTTCAAGAGATGAAGGCGGAAGGAGAAACTCAGTATTCCTAGTAGATATATTGACCCATACTCTTCTGGGCATTGTCCTGGCTTCAGTTACCTGATGGACTGTCTAGCTGTAAATGAATACCATGTCTCAACTGATCTGAATCATCCTGTTGGGTAGCTTCTGCACTGACTTTTCTTCATTTGCCAGTTGCTCTGGTATTATACAGGCAAACATACATTGCCTGCCTGCCATTTGTATACAACTTTATCAACTTTTCTACAAACCATCTTTCCTATGTCTATAGCTTTCCTTTTTGACAAATTTAAGCAATTTTCTGCTCATTGATTTTTGTTTTATTTTGTTTAAAAATAATCTACCTTCTTTTCTCCTACAGACTTTTACAAGTTATCTAAAAATGAAACGGAAAACAAATAACTAACTCCTGCTTGCTAGTGGCTGTACATCCAATTGCCTTCCTTGGCTTGGAAAGGAAGACAGTTGTCACTCAGAAAGTCCTGTTGCATCTAGTCAGAAATTCTTAATCAGCCCTTGTTTAAAATTTCAAGGCAGTAGCTCTCGAGACTTCAGAGGAGATTATGGTTATTAGTACTCTTTCTGGTTATCAAACATGGTAATCTTTGCCTATATTTAGGATAAATTAGGGAAGAAGTAGATGTTGATGAATTAATATGGGCCAATTCAAAATAACAAGTGCCTCAGCTTTCCAGCTGGTGCGTCCAATGGAATGTTAGAGAACCTCTGCATTACTGAAATCTACTTCTTAGAGGGTAGCATTGAGTTGCTGTTAAAATCATAACTAATTAAGAGTTATGCAGACCCGCAGTAGATGACTATGAAACATATGAGAACAGATCCTTGTATGGCCTAATGTAGTTACCCTCAGTGTTGCCATTTAGTAGCTATAAGATTTTGGAGAAATTGCTTAACTTTTCTGAGCTTCAGTTTTCTTGTCTCTTAAAATGGGACTAATGATACCTACCTTACAGTATTATTGTGAAGGTGAAGTTAATCCAAACAAGATAATATATTTTTGGAGCCTGACATAGTGGCTGGCACAATGTGAGTGCCTCATAAATAGTGCAATATTTTTTATGTTTGTATAGCACTGTATAATTTTCTCACATACCATATCATTTGATCTTTCAAATTAAGAAGTGGTCAGGAAAGATGGTAAGAGTTTGGTAATAGCACCTTTTTTACAGTTGAAAAAGCTAAGTTTCAGAGTGGTCAGTCCCGTATCATATAGCTATTTATGGTTAGGTTTTCTGATTCCTCATCTAGAGCATTAGACTTTTCCCTCCTTTATTTAAACTCTTATTTTTAAAATTTACTTATTTAAGCTTCTAACTATATAGGTATATGGAGTTATACCTATATAGGGAGCCAGTGCTTTAATAGAATTCCTGATGCCCTCATCCCTGTATGCAAATGAAATAACAGATACTTAAAGGGCTTTGGAAAATAATTTTAAGTGCTAAGGAAACATAAAATTGAATGATTTTTTGGTTAATTTATTATATTTAGTCCCTTCTGTAATTGGTAGTGTTGGAAGCACCTAGAAAAAAATCATCATTTCCAAAAAGGAAAAAAAATACTTCCTATAGCCATTTTTCCACTCTCATTACTGTATTAACCTTGTTCAAATGTTCTTTTAATAGCAAATTCCATATTGCTTCTAAGCCTTTTGTTGAAGAATTCCTAAGCGTTATAGCTCCTTTTTTTTTGTTGGAGGAACTAATTTTATTAACGTGGCAATGAAACTGACACTTAGGAATTATGAGCAAATATTGTAGCATTTGCTAGATTATCTTTCTTTTAAGCTCTCTAAAAGAAAATATTTCTCATAATTGTTAACACTTGTAGAAAATCTTGTGAAAAAAATAGATGGAAAGTATTCCACTCTTCTACCATACCTGGCTATTAAAATAAGAAGGATTGGCCCACTTATAGTCAGTGTAGTGCATGTTTGACTTGCTTTACCTCCATGTACTTCCTTCAGTGTAAAGAACTTAGGCAGGTGTTATTAATAAAAAAAATAATAAAAAACTCCTATTTTAAATAAGGATGCTATTCTCACAGCTTTGAAGCTCACACATACTCTCTAACTTATCCCAGCTTTTGCTCATCTGGTCTTTAAATGTCTCCTTTCATGTGGTCAGCCCACGAGCCGTGCGTATTGCCGCTCAATCACGCCACTGTACGTAGCCATCATGAGGGTGGTTTGCATGATTTGCATTTCCTGTACTGTTTGAGCTTCAATGAGCTCTAAGCGCCACGTATGAGGAAACCACTGCCAAGTAATGCAATGATTTTAGTCAAACCAGATGAGTCTGTGCTAGAGTCAGGCTACCAAGTTGGTTGGGGGTGGGGAGGTGTTGTTAGGATATCCTGTTAAAAAAGGATTCTTCAAGATGTCCGCACATGCAGGATGTGAATTCCTTAACAAATCTGGCCATGTAATGTAAGAAAGTTACATTTGGGAAGATAAGACTAAAAGGCTAGATGAATAACCGTATATATGTTGCTCTTAAAAAATTCAGCCCTATAGATTTTAGTATTATGCTTTAATGTGATTATTTACTGTGACAATAATAGATTTTGATGACATTAAATTTCTAGCCATATAGAATGAAATTTAGTCAGAATTAAATTAAATACATTGATTACATGTCCCCCTGTCCTGTAAAAGAAAGCTTGTATTTTATTAAAAAATGATTGATGAAAACTGTTGGACAAGTATTACAGAAATGACATAGTAGTGGGCCAATGAATAGCTACTAAAGTGGAGAAGGAAAAAAAACATGTACCAGATACTAGTCTTCATGAAAAACATAGACAGATGGGGAGACAGACCTATATGATGCCACAAATAGATGAATATCTTGTAAGGATTTCAAACAAATGTTGAAAAATCCAGTGAAATTTTAAAAGTTGGTTTAAAAGTATATCTTATGCTTATAAACATAGTGTATTTATTCTGCTCACCTGAAACCCAACCTCTAAATTGTTAATAAAATATTTTATCAATATTAACCAAAAAGAGTGTAGGCTGAAACTATATCTAAACTCAGAAATATTGAAATGAATCTCACTAATAAGAGGGACTAATTTTTCTTAGGCTTCTTAGACTCAGATATGGTATTATAATGCTTACAAGAAAACCTTCTATAGAAATCTTTTAAAGTATTGCTTAATAATAGTTTCAAATATTTCCTATTCTTATGTATGGACAATTGAAGAATATTCTCTTTTCTCGTATTTTTTATATATATATAATATATATATATAAAATGTACCTGATAACTTGCTGTGGATGCTACTCAGTAGTCTTTAGTACTAGTTCACCTGATTACAGCCTACTAACTAATCAGTGCCTATCAGGCATGCCCTGCAGCACTTTTAAGGTATTCCTTTTTTTTTTTTTTTTTTTTGAGACGGAGTCTCACTGTGTTGTCCAGGCTGGAGTGCAATGGTGCGATCTCAGCGCTCACTGCAAACTCCGCCTCCCTGGTTCAAGTGATTCTCCTGCCTCAGCCTCCCAAGTAGCTGGGATTACAGATGTGCACCACCATGCCTGGCTAATTTCTTTTGTATTTTTGGTAGAGACGGAGTTTCACCATGTTGGCCAGGCTGGTCTCGCACTCTTGACCTCAGGTGATCCACACACCTCGGCCTCCCAAAGTGCTGGGATTACAGGCTTGAGCCACCATGTCCGTCCACTTCTAAGGTATTCTAAAGAGGAAGCTTTTAAGTCACAGATACTTACTGAGGAAATTGTTCTATAATTATCTGTTTTAAGAAAAGGTAGACAATTTATATGGATTAAAAAAATATGTATTATTATACATATGGTTTTGCATATTGCATGTACCATGTAGTCAATTTAAGTCTGAGAATATTTTTCATGTGCTGTGGACTGGAATGTTAAAGGCCAGTTTTTACTTTTTTTAAATTCTCTTTTATTTCCTAATTTCCACTTTTAACACTTATTGAATTTTAATGTATGACTTAACCCTTACGTAATGCTAAGTTTGGCACTTTTGGATTGTTACTAGCTTAGCTGCCATGGGAGATCTTGGGCCACAGAGCACTTTTTTCAGAGTCTGAATTTGAAGGAGGGCATATTTGACCCACAGAGCTCTTCATGTATTTAATTGGATATGTTCACTAATGCTATTAGAATGTTGCATGTTAAGTAATGTAATGTCATAACTGTCACGTAAGTTATTTTTTATTTATTTATTTATTTTTATTTTTGAGATAGGGTCTTACTCTGTTGCCCAGGCTAGAGTGCAGTGGCATGATCTAAGCTCAGTGCGGCCTCTGTCTCCCGGGCTCAACTGATCCTCCTTCCTCAGCCTCCCAAGTAGCTGAGACTACAGGTATGCACCACCACACCCAGCTAATTTTTGTATTTTTAGCAGAGATGAAGTTTCACCATGTTGCCCAGGCTGGTCTTGAACTCCTGGGCTCAAAGTGATTCACCCACCTCAGTATTTCAAAGTGCTGAGATTACAGGCATGAGATACCATGCCTGGCCAAGTTATTAAAATTATTATTTCTTACCAGTTAAATTAGTTTTAAGAACATTGAGCTTATTAGTGATTTTAGTTTTATGTAAATACATTTGAATAATGAATAATATTGTACCAACTTTTCTTTGAACATTCTTCTTGGTTACTTAGTTCCTAAGAAACTATTTTTTGAATCTAAAAATAAATTGTATTTTTAGATGCTTAATCCCGTGGGGGAAAGGAACACATTTTGCATTAGTTGTCTTTAATTTATTAAATAATTCTGTAATGCACTCTGTGCATAGATCATGAAAACCACTGGCACACATTTTTCTGACTTCACAACATAAGCTGGACTCCTGTTGCAATCCCAGCAGATGTGTTTATAAAGATTCCAGCAGTAATAGTCTTGTGACTAAATAAGAACAGAAGCTAAAGCTTAGAGCCAAACAGATACCTATCTGTTTCCTTGAGTTTAATCTGATTAAAACATGGCTCTCAAAAACGTTAAATACAGTGTCATGTCAGAGAGGTGGTAGATGATAAATATAGCTCATGACAGGAAATGGTTATTAAATCAGTATTACTAGTGAATCTGTTATGGAAATTTCCCTTTAATTTAGTTTAAGTTCCCCCATTTGTCTCCTCCAGTACATCACTATAGTTTTCTGTTTTTATGGTAAATATGTTGTTTTCTGTTGAATGAAAGACAATTTTTCTACTTTATCTACATATTTATTGCTATCACTGATCAAACACTTCATACATGAACTACCTCCTCACTTTAACTAGGAAAACCAATATACAGACTAAAAGAGAATCCATACTAGTCATTGGCCAATGGGACCTAAATACAACAAACTTAAAGGCAGCAGCCACGTGGCCCTTATCAAAGGTACAGGGCAGTTTTTTAAAAATGTGAAACACATCAACTTGATCAGACTTAAAATTATTGGATTTAAAATTGTAATTATTTGACACAAAAATTTTGAGAACTTCCTATTTAGCTTCATCAAAAACACCATCTTTACTGTTTGCTTTGAGGAAATAGGGAAAAAGTGTTAGTAAGTATAATACATATATTGGTAGCTAAACTCTGAATACTCTAATTTTTTTAACAGTTCAGAAAGCATTTTTTAAAGAAGAAATATTTTTACAAAGCAAGAAGATTATTTGGCTGACTTACATTAATGAAACATTTTGGCACATGTGAAAGATTTCATCGAGCTATTACAACCACCCCCAAAAAATCTTGGTTTCCATTTAAAATGTCACCAATGTGGAAAAAATACCATCAATCAAATTGCGTATCTTTTAACTGAAGAGGAAAAAAAAAGTAAAGAAAAAATGAAACAAACAGTGAGCGTTCAGTGCTTTTTTGGCTTCCCTTAAGGAATTCTAACTGAGATATGGTCATTTATCTGTGGCCTTAAGATTACCTGTTTTTTCTCTTTGTTCTACTGTATGTTTTCATCTTCATTGGAATACATCTACTGAGTAATATTCCTAACTTCATGCTCCTCTAGCCAAACACTGGGAATGTTACAGTTCTTGTGAATGAGAACAGTAAAAGAAATTATTTTCCCAAAGAAACATAGGGATACATCTTTACAACAACAAACTGCAAAATTCCATATGACGTTGTTCTTCTTGCTTTAAAATTATTCTTAAGGACTTGGTAGAAACAAAGACCTTCTTCACAGGAAACTTAAGTACTAAGTCCATCTTAGGAGTTTTATCCAGGAAACCTGTATGCAAGTTGCAGAAACAGCACTGAGACCCTTATTTATTAAAATTTAGCCCTTTCAATAAATGTGGAAAACTAAGTAGCTGTGACCTAACTATACTTCTTGAGTTTTGTAGGCAACTCTTGTCTAGTGAATCTTAGGCCTTTCTCTTTGCATCAGGACTACTTCACCTTTGAGGTGAGCCTGGTATCCTAGTCCCAATTCATGAAGATGTTCAGAACCAGTTTCCTCTGTGCTCCTAAATGCACAGAGTGAAGGATGGTTCATGTTTCTACTATTAGCTACTTTTAGGAATATTGGGCTTAATTGTATCATGCACTCGGTGTTGAAAAATACATCTAAATCACATTAGGAAATCAAGGTTAAACATGAAAATATTTGGAGGGTTGGCATTCAATGTTCTAGCCTGCATACAGAGTGGCAGTGAATATTTTCAAAACAATTGAGCAAGGAAATTATAATTATATTCAATTAACATGTGGAAATATACTGAGAGATTAAGTTATTTGTGCAAAGTTTGGCCACTTTTCAGTGTTAGGCAGTAGAAAAACCCAGGTTTATGCTCCTTCTACTCTACTGTCAGTAAAGGAATATCCTGTTTCATCTGCAGATGAGAGAATTGTTTCACTCAGAAATTACACAGGTACTCTTGCTGTCTAAGTGACCTCAATCAAGGAGGTTTTTATTTTAGCTCAGGGACTCAATTCTAGTTGAGGGTAACCTGAAAGACTTGACTATATGTAAGTATTCCTATTTTTTTAACTCACATACTCAAAATGGTAGCCTTAATGATTTAAATAATCAAAGAAGTTTTATGGGAAAGTAACGAGTTTCTCTAACTCTTATTTTTGCCGGGCAATCAGAAATTACAAATTAGGAAACAGGCAAGATGAGAATGGAATGTTAACCTTTTGGTATGAAGCAGGTCAACATTGAAAATGCAACAAGCCTGGATCCAGCTTCCTGAAAAGAAGCTCCTTGGTGACTCTTTTTCTTCCAGCTTCAGTTGATTATTTCTAGTATCCAACCCTTTTTACTTTCTCTGAATCTCTCTGAGGAACATCCTGGAGTTTCTTTTCTGGCTTTCATTGTAACTAGTTCCTGGCCTACCTGAGGGGATGAATAGCATTATGGGGTAGGTGCTGCAGACCATATGAAGACCAGCAGGATACAAGAGTGTGAGATGCCTAGGGAAAGCCTCCCTTTGTCAGGTTAAAGGAGAGAGGTTTCCATTTGGAGGCAGCTGAAATAGAGAACGAAGTATTGAGCACAAATTTACAAATCAAAATAACAGTCTTCCAGGGATAGAGCATGGACCAACATGATACAGTGTCAACCTGCATTTTCATGGGTGAAGGATGGATGGACTATAGTAATCAAAACAGAAACATAGCATCCTCTGGACATAGTGACCACAGAGACAGAGATCTTTGTATTAGTAATGATAGGTAACGTTTATAAAGTGCCTCACTGATTGCTTATGTGTGTGTCATCTCATTTGATCCTGATAGCAACCCAAAATGGTGGATAGGCAAGAAGAATCTCCTTTTACGGATCAGGTTCAGAAAAGTGATTTGACGAAGTTACCCACTAGGAAATTTTAGAGTCAAAACTTGAACCCTAGGCTTCTAATATAGGAAATGGCTTTGTTTCTCAAACAGGATGCAGTCCTCGCTTCTTTCCTCCTCGCTGTCATGAAAATATATTCAGGAACTGTGCGAGCACTGGGTAAACGATGGTGAACAACATAGCCCTGTTCCCTACCTTTGTGGAACTTAGTCTGCACTTCTTAGGACTGTGCTGATTAGTATGGGGTTATTGGACACACTTGAAATGGGGCTAGTCTGAAGTAGATGTATTATAATTGTAAAATATATCCTAAATTTAAAAGATTTATTTCAAATAAACAATATAAAACATTATTTTTATATTATGTTGATAATGTTAAAATTATAATCTTACCTGTTTCAATTTTATTTTTTAATGGCTACTAGAAAATTTCACTGGCTACCAGAAAATTGAAAATTGCATATATTGTTCACATTTGTGGCTCACTCATTTGCATTGGATAGCAAGCTATGACATATATGGAACTGATTTTCTAGGGCACATTAATCAGTTTAGTACTTCTTTGCTTATATTTTTTACATTGAAGCATTTGGATAATTTGGAATTTGCCTGGGTGCATGCCTGCTTAGATCCCAGTTTGTTTTTCCTCCAGATGTCTACCAAGTTGACTCAACAACTCAGTTGAGTTGTTCATCTCTGATTTGAGAGGCCACCTTTACCATATGCCAACTCCTCATATGCAGTTGTATCTATTTCTAGACTTTGCCTTCGTATAGGCATGTTAATATTTGAACTAGTTTTATACTGTATATTTTTGAGATTTTAAAATATTCTTTAATGTCTAGTAGGGTTAGTCTTCATCTCCAATTGACTACCCCTAAACCCCACAGAGTTTACTTGGCTATTGTTTTTCACAGTCTTTGGCTGTGGAAATTAGAATCAGTTAAATGAACAAAAACAACTTTTTTTTTTTTTTTATTGGGATCAAGATAAAGAGGATTGACGTCTTCACATGTTGACTCTTCATGTCTTGATATGGTGTGGATTTATGCCTTGCCCAAATCTCATGCGGAATTATAATCACCAATGTTGGAGGTGAGGCCTGGTGGGAGGTGATTGGATCATGGAGGTGGATTTCCCCCTTTGGTGCTGTTCTTGTGATAGAATTCTTATGAAATCTGGCTGTTTAAAAGTGTCTGGCACCTCCCACCACTCTCTTTGTCCTGCTCTGACCATGTAAGACCTGCCTGCTTCCCCTTGACCTTCCTCCGTGATTGTAAGTTTCCTGAGGCCTCCCCAGCCATGCTTCCTGTATAGCCTGTGGAACTGTGAGCCAATTAAACCACTTTTCTTTATAAATTACCCAGTCTTGGGTATTTCTTTATAGCAGTGTGAGAACAGGCTAGTACAGTGTCCAAGGAGATGGTACAGCTTTCCATTTAGTCAAGTCATCTTTGTGATTCCTTCAGTAGTACTTTAACATTTTCTTCATACAGGCCTTGTCCATTTAAAAAATTTATTTATGTAATCGTTCTTTAAATGCTGACATACATACATGTATATATAACATATTAAATTTGGGCACTATCAGCCTACCAAATTCTCTAATTGTAATAAATGATTTTTTTTGGATGATGGTGTTGAGCTTTCTAGTATTATCTAAAAATATTGATAATTTTACATATTTCTTTCCAGTTTTTATAACTTTGGTTTTTTTCACTTGCCTAATTTTGTTGCCTAGTAATTGCAGTACAATGCTGAATTATAGTGGTGATAGACTTTTTGTCTTGTTGCTGACTTTAATGTTTCTTCTGAAGTATGATACTGTCTTTTGAGTTGAACTGTACATATTTTATTAGAGTAAAAAAAGTTCATCTTCATATTTTAAGAATAAAAATTTTGTTCACTTAAAAAATCATGAGTAGCTGTTACATTTGGTTAAATGCCTTCTCATGATCATGTGATTGTTTTTCTCTTTAGAGCTATTAAAATGATGAAATTTATAAATTGTTTTATTAACAATGAACTGTAATTGTATTTTTGAGAAAAGGATAACTTGTTTATGATGTCTTACTCTGTTTTCATTTCCTGCTA
Organism: Pongo pygmaeus; assembly: GCF_028885625.2. Lineage (NCBI taxonomy): Eukaryota > Metazoa > Chordata > Mammalia > Primates > Hominidae > Pongo > Pongo pygmaeus. The sequence goes on along the minus strand of NC_072384.2, from coordinate 43,557,417 downwards.
GATTCTGTTTGATAATATTTATTTAAGATTTTGGCGTCTAATTATAAGTGAGATTATCTTGTTGTGTATTGGTCTTGTTATGCTTACTTTATAACAATAAAATAATACTGAAGTTCTCATCACCCCATATTTCACTATACCAGTTTAAGTAGAAATGTCCTTATCTAGGCCGAGCATGGTGGCTCACACCTGTAATCTCAGCACTTTCAGAGGCTGAGGCAGGTGGATCACTTGAGGTCAGGAGTTCAAGACCAGCCTGGCCAACCTGGTGAAACCCCGTCTCTACTAAAAATGCAAAAACTAGCCAAACATGGTGGTGGGCCTCTGTGATCCTAGCTACTTGGGAGGCTGAGGCAGGAGAATTGCTTGAACCCACGAGGTGGAGGTTGCAGTGAGCTGAGATCACGCCACTGCACTCCAGCATGGGTGACAGAGCAAGTCTCTCTCTCTCTGTAAAAATATATATATGTATATACATATATATGTGTGTATATACATACACACATATATATACATAATGTACATATATACGTATACATATATATGTATACGTATATATGTATATAATTTCTTTATATAGAAAGTAAGGAAGGAAGGAGACTTATCTGTCCTTTAAACATTTGGTAGAATTCCTTTGTGATGCCATGTGAGTTTAGTGCCTTATTTGGAGGGTAGGGATAGTGGTGGTGATGGTAGTTTCCTTTGTGGGCAGAAGCATTCTCTGTATCTCTTATGGAACTCTGCTGTTTTAGATTCTCTACTTCCTCTGAGATAGGCATGTAAAAAATTTTTTTTTGGCAGACTTTTGTGTGTCTAAGTATAGTTCTTTTGATGTTAGGAAGGTTTACTTTTTCCCCCTATTGATTACTTTTATAGTTACAACCTAGGTTCTCTATTGCTTGAGGTAGTATCTATTAGTTCTGTCTAATGAACATAGTGGTGAGATTAATGTGTTCTCACTTCCTTGTTCTTTGTTCCTTTGCTGCCATCTTATTTTAGTCGACATTATCTTTCATATATTTTTTCTTGCCTGTATGCTCTTTAAATATGAGTATACTTCTCTTCCTTGATTTGTTCAGTTTTAAATTGTATCCAAAGACTCCCACCTATATTATATGGTTAATGCCATAGGTAAGTCTACTCTATCTCCAAAATTTATTTTACTTCCTGGTCCCCTCCCCAGTTGGATTATATCTACATGGTCACAGCAAATACCTTTTATGTTGTGTTTTATTATCCTAATTCCCTCACTGGTTTTGGTTTTACTGCTGTGGTTGTATTAGTCCATTTTCATATTCCTATGAAAAAATACCTGAGACTGGGTAATGTATAAAGAAAAAGAGGTTTAATAGACTCACAGTTCCACATGGCTGGGGAGGCCACATAATCATGACAGAAGGTGAAGGAGGAGGAGTAAAGACACGCCTTACATGGCACCAGGCAAGAGAGTGTGTGTAGGGGAACTGCCCTTTATAAGACCATCAGATCTCATGAGACTTATTCACTGTCATGAGAATAGCATGGGAAAATCCTGCCCCAGTGATTTGGTTACCTCCCACTCGGTCCCTCCCAGAACACGTGGGGATTATAGGAGCTACAATTGAAGATGAAATTTGAGTAGGGACACAGCCAAAGCATATCAGTGGTTAAATGTATTTGTTGGAAGACTTCTGGTTCCAACCAATATGAAGTAACAGGAACTGAATTTACATTTTCATCTGAAACAAACAAAATGGACAAAATCTATGAAAATATGATTTTCAAGACACTGGACATTTAGCAATGAGGGACATCGACTCTGGACAGAAGGGAACCAAATGGGGGAGGCTATGACATCCCCAGCTTAAATCCTTGAAATAGTTTCTAGATCTTGGTGCAAGGAGGAGGAATCCAGAGTGGTCTGGCAGACCTCTTGATTTGAGGAGATGGAGGTAACCATCTGGGTAAATAAAGGACAGAATACTGGAATGAAGAAAGCTGCTCTAAGAGAGAATTCTAGATGTCTGTAGAGGGTTTCACCTGATTATTCCGATTAACACATGCTGGAGAAAGAACCATCTAAGAAGGTTTGAAGGTATCTTTGTTGGTGTTGCTATTAAGGTATACCTGAGGCTGGGTAATTTCTATATACAAGGGTTTTATTTGGGTCATGGTTCTGAAGGCAGTATAAGAAGTATTCCCCCAACATCTGCTTCTAGTGAGGGACTTGGGTTCCTTCCACTCATGGTGAAAAGTGAAGTGAGCTGGACTGTGGAGATCACATGTTGAGAGAAGAGCAAGAGAAGGAGGGGAGGAAGGTGACAGGCTCTTTGAACAACCAGTTCTTGTGAGAACTAAGAGTGAAAACTCCTTCACTCCCATGTGAGTAGCTTGGTGCCATTCATGAAGGATTTGCCACACAATCCAAACACCTCTCACCAGAACCCCCATCCAACATTGGGGATCAGATTTCAATGTGAGACTTAGTGGAGTCAAATAAACCATATCCAAATTGTAACAAAGGAAATCATGCCCATTGCTCACAAAAAGCCAGAAATAGTACCTGTTCCCACCAGCCTACTGGAGAAACATCATGATTATGTCAGGGCTGTGGTCTTAACTGAGGGTCAGATGGGGAGGAATTTGCTCTCAAGCTCACATGGTTGTTAGTAGCATATTGTTCTTTATGGGCTGTTGGACTAAAGGCTTTAGTTTCTGGCTTGGTGTTGCCCAGAGGCCACCCTCATTTCTTGTCATGTGAACCTTTCCAATATGTTTGCCTACATCCTCAAAGCCAGCAAAGGGAGAGAATCTCCTTGCATGGCAAGGTGATATAATCTTATGTAATGTAATCACATACATTTTGTCACCTTTTCTGTATTCTACAGTTTAGAAGCAAGGACCTGTTCTTGTCCACACTCAAAGGGAGGGATTACACAGGGCATGAATACAAGGAGATGGAACGATGGGACCACCTTAGAGTTTCTTTTTTACACCAGAGATGAGGAGAGTATCTTAAAAATAGCTGGATTTTTTTAAAATAAGAAAAAAACATTCACCAGAAGAACAGAGTTAAGCACAGCAACAGATTTCTCTTAGGAAACCTTTTAAGGGGTAGTGAAACAACATCTTCAAAACGCTGAAAGAAAAAAGCTATGCACCTAGAATTCTGTGTCTAGCAAAAATATTACTCAAAAACAAAAGTAAAATGGGGCTTTTGACTGAAAGAAGAAAAAAAAACAAGAAGAGTTGAAAAGAAGCAAGAAGCTTCATTGGGCTTCATTTGGATCATTAGGTTACCCCCCACCCGCCAATGCCACTACCTTCATTAATTCTGTGGTTCTTCCTTGGTCATAATCTCAGGTGAGGCATATATTTTAGGTAAGGCATAATCTTAGGTGAGGCATCTCTAATAGTAGGTGGTGGCAATTAGAATCAAGTGAAAATATTTATCTTAGTATTTTTGAATAATTTTATCTACTGTGTTTTTCTTTATAAAATAACTTTCTAAAGGGGCAGTGAGCTTCCTAAGTTAAGCTTCTCAAGAAGTCTTTTTTTTTTTTTTTTTTGGACAGAGTCTTGTTCTGTCACCCAGGCTGGAGTGTAGTGGCACAGTCTTGCCTCACTGCAACGTACGGCTCCCAGGTTAAAGCGATTCTCTTGCCTCAGCCATCTGAGTAGCTGGGATAATAGGTGTGTGCCACTATGCCTTGCTGATTTTTTCTGTATTTTTAGTAGATATGGGGTTTTGCCATGTTGGCCAGGCTGGTCTCAAACTCCTGGGCTCAAGTGATCCGCCCACCTCAGCCTCCCAAAGTATTAAGATTACAGGTGTAAGCCTCCATGCCTGGCCCTTAAGAAATCTTTTATCCAGATAGTTATTTGAGGTTTCATATTTTATTGAGAGTAGTATGTTACAATATTTAAGTCGTTTAAATCTTAATAATTTAAACAAATTATTTAAATTCAATTTAAGCAATTTAAATTATTTAAAATAATATTTAGCATGCTTTAAAAAAATCTAAATACTGCTATGTTTTAGCAACAAAAATATTTTTATTTTGCTATGGCGGATCTCAACTCCAATTTCCTTATCTGTTAGTGGAACAAAAATATCTATACTTTTTATATCATAAGATTTTTATAATATTTAATTTCATATTATGTCATGAAAATACTTTGAAAACTCTGAGGACACATAAAACTGTGAAGTGTATTTTTTAGAATTACAGCATAATTTTCATTTTGTCAAAAATAACTATACTTCTGATTTTCAAAATGCCCACTACAGTGAAGATATTTTTTTGAAGTACATGTGTGTGTTTTAGGAAATTCCAAGTTTTCTGTATTTGTAACCTGGTTATTATTCTAGTCTAATGGCTTTGTTCCATAAATTATTTGGGCTTCTATTTTATTTATTTTAGTCCTGGATCAGTTTCGTGCCACCTTTATCATGGTGAATTCCGTTATTGCTCTAGGGGTTTGAGAGTCTGTGGTTTCTACTCTTTTGGTGTATAATTTATAATTTACAGTTTGTTAAAAAAAATTTCCTCCAAATATTGAAATGTCCAGTACTGTTTCATTGACTCTTATTAACCCACAGAAAATTATTGATTTACTTCTTAAAAAATCACTTCAGTTTTTCACATAATTAAAATATAAAGATTTTCATTTACAGTAATTTGAATTTGGGCAGCATCATTTTGACACCAGTAGGATCAAGGAAGTTTTTTTTTGTAGATGCTAGAAAGCCTTTTAATATTGTCATGGAGGTGAAAGTTGTGAAGCATTAGAAACAAAAGACACATGGTCAGTTCAGACCTCTTTACACAGCATATAATGAAAAGGTCCAGAGACCCTTTATATAATAAAAGGTCCAGAGTACAGTTGGGATTTTGGAGCAGGAGAAGTCTGTCTTCGTTGAAGCTGTGGTATCTGTGTCTTCATTGAAGCTGTGGTAGCTTGGAAGTATGGGTAGGATTGGGATGGACATAGAGGAGCAGCCAGACGTGATAATAATAGCATATAGTTACATAGCATTTACTATTTGCCAGACATGGTTTTAAGCTCTCTTCATATATCAGCACATTTCATTATTATATTAATTAATAAGGTGATTATCTTCACTTTCAAGATGAAGAAACTGGGATGAAAATTTGTTGAGTGACTGCCTCCAGGTCTCACAGCTAGTGAACAGTGGTACTGCTGTTTAATTCAGCCCTTTCAGCCTCAGTCTTTGTCACTGTGTTGTTCTTCCTCTAGTTACTGTGCTATATTTTGGGAGGACAGTAGGACAGATGAAGTTAAGGAAAGTTGAAGTCATGGAAACTTTTGAAAGGGAGGCAGAAGCATTCATACGTTATCAATGTGAGTATAAAGTAGTTCAGTCTTTTTAGGATGTAATTTGGTACTATATTGTATCAAGAATCTCAGTAATCACACTGTATGTATTTGTCCTAAAGAACGTAGGGAGATGGTTATCCATAGGTCTCTTGAATCTGTATGTCTTGCAAGCAGAGAGCCATCAAATGCCTTTTTGTTCTGGACTACTTACTCAAGGAGGTTTGGGTAACAAATAACATTGGAATATAGAGATAGTATCTCCCTTCCTGTCAGATAGCCCATTTATTTGCTATCCAGTATACTAAAGATAATATCTCCCTTTGGAGTAAAGGTTTCGCAAGTTTGCTTGCAGCTACTTATAAAAGATCTGAGTTTCTTAGAGTGCAGGGTTCCTCAGCTATGATGCAAACCCACTCCCTTTGCATCATCCATCTGGGCCACTCCACATCACCTCTGTGGGCCTTGGAGACTAAGGGGAACTAACATGAAAATGATGCTCATGCTGCTTACTGTGTTCTGAGTAATAAGTCCTTTTTCTTTGACCTTCAAATGTTATATCTGCTGCCAGCATCCAGGACACTGGGGCAGGCTAAGTTGCTCGTAAGTAGGGCAGAATCTCAGACTCTTCACAGTTATTGACAAAGGAATGTTTAGAATTATTAATAAAGCATTATATATGGTAATTGGAAAGTGACACCACTGGCCAATAATAAGGGACCAGTATTGTAAATGATAGTATATTCATATAGTGAAATATTAATTCTACAGACCTTAAATATTATGTTTGTAAAAATGTAAAGACTTGGAAATTTACTTACAAAAGTGTTAAATCAAAATTATATTATGAAAATAACGTATATAGTACAATCTCAGTTGTATAAAATATGTTTGCATGTATAGGAAAAAAACTGAGGTAAGATATTCAAAATGAACGAATTGTTACATATCATTTGTAGAATTAAAAGTGATGTTTTTCTTTTCAATTTCTGTATTTCCGAATTATCCTATAATGAAAATACATTACTTTTATAAGAAGGAAAAGTACACTTTATTAATGAAGTCAAGCTGAGGGATTTGATATAGTGTAATGGGCAGAGTAGATATTGTATATAATCTTGAGAGGACAGTAATATAAGGATACATTTAAAACCCATGCAATCAAAAATCTATTTTTTATTAAAATGTACATACACAATATAACTGAAGACCATTGAAGCAAAAACAAAAATAAGAAATCCAAGTTATAACAGAAGTATAAGAACGCAGATATTTTAGAAATTCTAATTTAAGGAAACTTAATCCATTTGAACAACAACAAAAAAACTAAGCAAAGCCTCTCATTGTCTAATAAAAAGGAATTAAATGCATGATCCATAAGAAGTAATATTTAGATACTGAAGTACTGAAAGATGAAATGATCTGATATCTGGAATTTGCTTTAAAATATTACAGCAAAAAAAAAATTTTTAATTAAGTAGGAGAGATAGGTGAACCAACTTTGGCAAAACTATTGATAGACGTTGAAGTTGTGTATATTATGCTGTCAGTTTTTGTATATACTTGAAAATTTCCATAGTAGAAAATAAACAAATTGTCTCTGATTTATATAGTTCTAAGACTATGCCTCTCAACCATGGCTGCACATAGATATCTCTTGGGAGCTTTAAGAACTACTGATGCTTGGACCATTAAATGGTCTTGGGTGTGCCTTAGGCATTAGGATTTTCTAAATCTCTCAGGTGATTATAATGTGTAGCTTACATTGAAAACTAAAGTTCTAAGAGGAAACTGCTAGGTATATCTTTATTATAAGGGACATTGAACCTAATGGATACTTCTTATAGCATTTCTTTAAAAAAATAAGGTTTACATTATGTTGGCTCATGGATCATCCCTCAGTAAAAAGTGAGACTAGCCTTTTTTTTAAATAAAAATAATTCTACGGAGAACGATAATAAAATAATGTTAGATACATAGCTTAGTGGTTTTTTTACTTAATGATGACGTTTCAGTGATTCTAAGGGATGAATAACTAAGATATTCCTTTCACATGTGAGTTAACAAGAAGCCTAAGATGTACAGATGGGATAGTTTTTAAAAATAATTTAACATTTTATAACTTTCTTAAAGTAATTCTTGCTCATTTTAGACAACTAAAAAGGATGTGTAGAGAAAAAAGAAAATAATCAGCCAAGGGTCCATTATTCATGGTAAATACTAATAACCTTTTATAGTACTTGATTTCAAATTTATTTAAATTTTTATTGTAAAAATTTCAAACATGTGGAAGTATCGTAATCTCTATGTACTGATTATTTATCTTCAATAATTATCAACCTATGACCACTCTTATTTCTTCTGTATCCTCATCCCATTTTATCCCCCCTCCACCAGATTATTTTGAAGCAAATCTTCTATCATTTCATCTATAAATATTTTAGTACATATTAGAGAAAATAATCTTCAGGTCATTAACACATATCTGAAGTATCAGTGTTCTATGTTGACTGAAAGGAGATCCATATGCTATAGCTCCCAATTCTCTAGTTGCCAAAGATGGTGTTGTTTTATAAAAGTAAAGAGTCTGGCTTTTATCCTTGAGCTGCAGAAGGATCTGCTGGCAGGGCCAAGACATTTCTCGGAAAGTAACTCCATCAGTTTAGATGATGAAATAAGTAGACTGAAGTCTAAGAAACCCAGAGTTCTACCCATTAAACAGGCCTTAATTTGGAAGATTTGGAGGATTAGAATTACCCATTGTTTTGCTTTTGATTAACCTACATTAGTCTCCATTGTCATTTTGTTTAGAGCCAGTTAGTTTCCCTAAGGATTTGGCATTAGTCATAGCAGTTTTGGTAAAATTATCATGAAGGCAATATGTTAGAAAGGAGTTGAAGACAGGAAAGTTTTTTAAGAAGATACTCAATCTTTGTGGCCTGAGCTGATAAAAATCCAGGGTTGGAGGGTAGGAGAAAAGACAAACTTTAGCATCTTTACTATAGTAAAAATTTGCAGACGTATCCCTAACATATGGCAGAGGGTGAAGTTGAAAAGGGAAGAAAATGAATTTGTCCAATATTAGTGTATTAGTCTGTTCTCACACTGCTATGAAGAAATACCGAAGGCTGGGTAATTTAGAAGGGAAAGCAGTTTAATTGACTAACAGTTCCACATTGCTAGGGAGACCTGAGGAAACTTACAATTATGGCAGAAGGCAAAGGAGAAACAGTCACTTTCTTCACAGGGCGGCAGGAAGGAGTAAGTGCAAGCAGAGGAAATGGCCAGATATCATAAAACCATCAGATCTCCTTGGACTCACTCATTATCACTAGAACAGCATGGGGGAAACCACCCCTGTGATTCAGTAACCTCCACCTGGTCCCACCCTTGACATGTGGGGATTATGAGGATTACAATTCAAGATGAGATTTGGGTGGGGACACGGAGCCAAACCGTATCAATTAGTGTACTGGGTTAAAAGTAATAGCATGGCATCCAAGTAGTTACTTCTGGTTGGCCACTGGAAATAGAGGACTAGTATTCGGGTGATGCGTAAAAGCTGGAGATCTACATTTGAAGATTTTTCAGGAAGCTATGAGGATGATTGAGTTTTCATAAGGAATATTTGTTTAAGGAGAAGAGTGTGTGGCTAAAGACAAACCCTTCCGATAGTTGGATGGGAATAGGAATATAAAGGCATCACTCTATAATACATTAAATTAATACTTATCAAACATCTGTGTCACAGGTATTTTGCATGGAAAAGGGAATGAGAGCATACTGAATTGAATGGGAGACCTACTTTAACACAAAGGGAATGCTAAGCAGAGATAATGTACAAAGATTCATGAAAGTAGAAACTTGAAAAAATGACTCATGGTACCCAGGGCAGGAGGCCTGAAGTTTTTTGGTACTATGAGTTTCCCCAGAGGATAGGATGGAGTGGTATTTCATGCAGAAGAAGAGGCACAGACACATGTGCTTGGGGCAGTGGTGAGAGTCTGGTGTGGCTGAAGCATAGGTTATAGAGTGAAGAGAATGACAGGGGATTTGGTTCAGATATGCAGGAACTAGGAACTCATTTGTTGAGTCTGAAGAATATTAGAGTCATTATTGAAATAGAAGACAAAATCAACAGTTTGACTTTAACATGAATAAATAGAACAGGAAATAATGGAAAATTCATAGGTTTTCTATTCTGTCAAGCAAATACTATCACAATAATGTGGGGTATATTTTACTGGTATGAATTTATATTCATTTTTATTTTGAAATTTGATAAAAGACAATGTGACCAAAGTTAAGTTGCCAAAGATTATATGTATATATTGTGTATGTGTGTGTATATGCATTCATTTGCTCAACATATTAATTATTAAGAGCCAGGTATTGGGGTTACAAAGATGAGTGAGTAAGATAATGCTCTACCTTCAATACCTTTGTCGATTAATTGAAAATGGATAATAAGTGTTTGTGTATACTAGTTGGGTAAGTACAAAGATATGGGGACACCCAAGAGAATATGTAATCCAACTTGGATGTTAGTGGAGGGACCTGGAAAGCCTTCTTGCAGGGGTAATGACAACCGATTCTTAAATGATGCAGACAAATTTGTGGTTGGGTTGATTTGAGGGAAGGGAACATGGAATAGTGGCATACAATGCAAATTAGATAGCAGTAGCATGGAGATAAAAGGCAACCTGGTGTGTATACCATATGGGAATCATAATCATAGTCATTTCATTATACTTGAAGCTCCAATTGTGAAATAGATGAGTCAGGAGATGAGCTTGTAGAGCTAGGTGGAGACCAGCACAGGTTGACATTTCACATACTTAACTTAAGGGACTTGGTTTTGTGCAGGAGAGTGACCTGGCCAGATCTGCATTCTAGATGCATGGTTCTGTAGCTAGATGTGGGATAAACTTGTTGGGAAGGTAGACTTTGAAATAAGATGAGTTAGGTGTTTTTTGCAGCAGTCCAGCCTTCACTATCTAAAAGGTTATGAATAGGGATGAAGTTGAAGGGACATATTTGAGAAATATTTAGGAAGTAAAGTGCACAGGATTCATTAATAGGTTCTTAATGGAAATTCAGGGAGAGTGAGTCAAAGGAGATGACTCTCAGGTTTCTGGTTTGGTAAGTGGTTGTGCCTGCAGCTGCAACAATAAATTCAGCAGAAGAGCATATTTATTGAATTAGATGAAGAATTCTGTTTTAGGCCTTTTGTATTTAAGCTGCCAGTAGGCTATCCAAGTGAAGGTTTCCAACAGGGAATATCTGAAGGTTGGGTGAGAAGTCTAGGTTTGAAATCCAGATACGGGAGCCATGAGCATGTAAATAATACTGAAAGCCTAAGAGTGAGCATTCTCTTTAGTGTCAGAATTATGTTCATAATGGTAGTGAATATGCCAAGTATGTACTGAGAAAACTTGACCCAAGAACCAAAATTTGAAATGAACTCTACTTAGCCTTGGCTATTTATTTATTTGTTTATTTTTATTTATTTATTTTTTTTGAGACGGAGTCTCACTCTGTCACCCAGAGCGAGAGTGCAGTGGCGCGATCTTGGCTCACTGCAACCTCTGCCTCCTGGGTTCAAGCGGTTCTCCAGCCTCAGCCTCCTGAGTAGCTGGGACTACAGGCATATGCTACCATGCCTGGCTAATGTTTGTATTTTTAGTAGAGATAGTGTTTCATCATGTTGGCCAGTATGGTCTCGATCTCCTGAACTCGTGATCCACCCGCCTCGGCCTACCAAAGTGCTGGGATTACAGGCGTGAGCCACTGCACCTGGTCAGTCTTCCCTAACTTGCTTAATTTTGAACAGGAACCTTCTTTAACAAAGTGAGCTATGAACCCAACCAAAGTCTTTTTAAAACATCATGTGTTTTTCCAAAAAATTTAATTGTAGCACCAAAGCAGCATATCAAAATATCATTTGCACTGAATTGATAGATCATCTATTTGGATTCTTAGAATTGGATGACTAGTGTATACAGGACACTGTAGTCAGTTCAGGACTTCAAAGGCAGTCTGTATAATTTTGGCAATAATAATAATTTCATTTTTTCTTCTCTCAGCTCAAGCACAAGTGATCTAGGGAGAAAAATTACTTCCAAATGACCTTACAATTGCCAACAATCGAAAATTTAACCAAATTGGATCATTGCACACTGCACTGTGTTTGGAAAAAGGACTGACAGAATGTTCTTTCAGTAGATTCTAAGGTATAGGAATTACTTAAGTGCAGTGGCTCTGGAAAATGGTTATTGCGTAAAGATCTGGAGTAATTAAGTCAAATACTGTTCATGTGTAGAAGAGTTTTCTAATAATTTTGATAAGTAACATTTTGTATGATGAAAACAAGAATAGTAAGAGTATAAACTATAGAATGGCAAATAAAACAATTCTCAGATATTGCAACATTTTGAAATTTGATTCATCATTTAATTTGGATTTCATTGCCAAAACAATTTAATAATAATAATGGTAAATAGTCTCAAAATGCTTACATCATGCCTACAATGTACCAAGCAGTGGTCTAAGCACCTTACACATCTCACACCACCCTATAAGAGGAGTACTCTCATAGGCCCATTTATCACATGAGGAAATAGAAACAAACAGAAGACTAAAAACAAAAACAAAAAATGCAAAAAACAAAACTTGGCCAGGTGCAGTGGCTCACACCTGTAATCCCAGCACTTTGGGAGGCTGAGGTGGATGGATCACCTGAGGTCAGGAGTTCGAGACCAGCCTGGCCAATATGGTGAAACCACATCTCTAATAAAAAATACAAAAACTAGCCAGGCATGGTGGTGCACACCTGTGGTCCCAGCTACTTGGGTGGCTGAGGCAGGAAAATCGCTTGAACTCAGGAGGCGGAGGTGCAGTGAGCCCAGATTGTGTCACTGCACTCCAGTCTGGTGACAGAACAATACTCTGTCTCAAACAAACAAACAAACAAACAAACAAACAAACTTTCCCTACATCACATAGCTAGTAGTTGGCAAAGAACGCAGTCTTCCCTTAGAATCCATGGTAGACCTGGGTAGTCTGCCTTCATAGTCCATGGTACACCCAGGTGGCCTGCCTTTGGAGTACATGACCTTAACCACAGTTCTAGTTTAAACATTAATGAATGCAGTTGCTAAATAGTGTATCTATGCATTGTGGGGTTTTAAACAAATATGGAGATGACATGATTTTTTGCCCTTTAAAACCAGTCTCTGGCACTGTTTGCCATATAATTTGCATTGCACGCACACCACAATAATTCCTTTGATTTAACCTTTTCCTACTACTGTGAAAAGGCAATGTTAGCATATATTCCTTATGTATTTAAAAATAAAGGGATTTTTATAAAAAGAAAACTTGAGATGATCTCCTTAGTTTAAACTGTACCTTATAGTTATGGATAAATTAGATGTAGGGATTACTAACTTTAGGAGATTTTATAAGGACTTCAATATGTAAAAGCCTATGTACATACCTTGCTCTTTACCCAAGAAATATTTTATAAGTAGAAATTACTTTAAATCAATTTACTTCCTTACGGTCTTTTCCTATGTATCTAGTCTTACACTGCTTTAATAATAGTATATTTATAGTTCTGTACTTTAAGAAGTTTTAAATTTATTGTTAATATTATTAGGGATCTTTTTTGGGTAAAAATACAATAAAATTTTGTCTTTTAGATAAATCCACATTTTCATATCCCGGGTTTGTTTTGTAGTCTCTACCAAGTACACATATTATAATTCAGAAACAGTTTTGTGTTATTCTATTTACTGCTGTCTCTTCACCCTCTTTTTGTTTCTGTGCCTTTGGCTTTCCCTAGCTGGGCACAGTCAGGTCCACTGATGCCCCCTATCTGCAAGCTCAGTCTTGCACAGTACCTGAGCCATTCTTACCTGAGTCAGCTGATAGACACATCCTTAGCTTCAGATGCACACCTGCTCACTGATGTGACTTATAGTTTTATCCATCCAAGACCTGGGATTCGTCTGCACAGCTGTTTGGGCTCTTGCGTTCTTCCAGCTGACCATTCACCCCCAGGTCTCTCTTGTTGCCAGTTGCCATGAGATCAGCCCTAGGCCTTTACTTTGCTGCTCTTTCCCTTATCTCTCCTCACCTTTCAACTGCCACCTTTAGCTGACTTGGCCAGATTTTTTTCTCTTTGTTTTTTTCCCCTGATATATTCTGCTTTATTCTATAGGCACCTTCTGGGGCTTTGATACCTCTTCCTTAGTTCCTGCCAGTTCTATCTGATGCATAATCCCAGTCAAGCTTGACATCTGTACAAGATTTTCCAGAGTCACCTCCTAAATTCTGAACGAGACTTCTCCTTGAAATCTTTACTCTTCTACTTTATTCATTGAATTTAACCAGCATCTTGCCCAAGTTATGCTCTTTTGACCTAGGTTTTTTTATTGGCCCACTGTCTTTTTTGATGACAGGTGTTGTAGGTGGTACTGTTTCCTTTGAAGTATATTCGATCCTGGAACCAGGTCTCAGCCTCATTTGCAAAGGCCTGAAAACACCCAGGACAGTGTCAGCATGGTTTCTCCTGAAGGCAAATTACCGTGTAAAAATCAGGAGAGCAAAATAAAAATTTTAATGCATGTAGTTACTCTTCTAAATTCACTCACTGATTTTTGTTAGGTCTATTCAGATCCTTTTTACAGCTGAACTGTTTATCACTTGAAGCAAAAGGAGCAACTGTCTATGCCACGTCCAAATGTCTTTGTACTATGAAAACTTGAGATGCAATGCATGTTGTGTCTAGGTTTAATATGACTGTAACACATGAAATAAGAATCCATCAATGCAAACTAAATTAAAACTGGAGTTGCATAAATAGAATCTATGGTAAGCTGTCTTTGCCTTACCCCATTTATTCTACTTATTGATGAATTTTCATAACTTACTCCTTGAATAAATTATCCAAGAATTAGCCTGTGATTTTCTTTACATATTTCTTCATATTTGTACACAGGTATTGCCATAATAAAATCTTATAGTGATTACTGTTTTTTACTACTTGGGCTGGATTTTAAAATCATGATTACTGTTTTCACTCTCCATTTGTACTGGATTTTTCATTTACAATTTATATTAAAATGGAACAACATTGTCAAGTCTACTGTTAAAAAGGACTCAATCATTCTTTTGTTTTTTTCAACTGTAGGGACATTCATATCCTTTCCTCCCTAGTTATACATGTAACTGGTCCTATCAGTAACATGATTAGATCACAAAACTTCTTTCTGCTAAGATACCAAATTTGGGCATTCACATTTAATTTTAACCTTCTGACATTATGCAGTTCTTTTTCTCTCTGGCTTCTATGTGGAATAATGTGGCATGGCCAGTTTCTTACAAGATGTAAGTGGGTGGGGAGGTTCTGCAACAGGGTACTGGAACAAGACAGCCACAGGGAATTGACTCAATTAAATATACCATTTCCATTGTATACAGTTGTGATGTCCAAGTGAGCTGATGATATGAGTCATAATCATAGGAAGCTTTTGGTCATAAATAAATCCAAGAAAGAAGTAATGAAGGATCCCAGCTAGTAGAACATGACAATGGAGTGTCTGTTTAACCATCAAGTGTAGACAGGCTGGTACTCGATTTCAGTATGATCTCTTCAGACCAAATGTTACCTATTCTTTCGTGCTGTACTGAGATGTCCCAAATTATTATCACTCTTATGAATGACTAACATAGAGGATTTCCAGCATTTTCATGGGTTGCGTGGAGTTGTCTCTGGGATTTCTATATATTAATATATACAAAGGACATGTTGTCAAAGGAAGTGAAAAAAGGTTGAGTTAGGTGAATTTCCAGACCATCTACTCCTGCTTTACTCAAGGGTGTTTTTGTGTATTTTACATACCAGTTATGTGTAAGAATTCATTTGAGAAAGTGGCTGCCTTAAATTAGTCTGAGAGCTATTTCCTCTGTCCATCACAGATAGAAAGATATGATTTGGTGCTGTCTCCCCTCTAACTGTTGATGTGACAGCTATTCATTGAATACCTGTTGACTGCCAGGCCCTGTAATGCTTTGCTAGGCATCTTGGTCATCTACTGAGGTATTGAATAATCACTGCTTTACAGTCTTAGGTTTTCCCTCTGGTTCTGCGCACAAGTTACTATGTTTTCTTTCCACATTTTCTTGATAATCTTACAACTTCAAAGTGACTTCTGTACCAAAAGTTCCAAAATCTGTCTCCAGTCTCACTTTGCCATGTAATACTCATGTGAGATTTGATAAGTCATCCTTTCTGAGCCTCAGTTTTCTCATTTGTACAACTGATGTAGTTACCAACACTAGAAGGATAAAAAGACAGTGAAAGGTACAAGCTTATATAAGTATAAAGGGTAATATTATTTTTATTGCTGTAATCAGTAACTTTAGGACCATATCTCAACATTTTTGTAGGAAATGCTTGTTTGTACAGACCGTGACACCTTAAACTTAAGATTTACTAAATAGTGTTCAGTCACTCTTTTTTCTTGCATGAGACACTATCCTTGATTTTATATTTTTATGATGGCATGATCTTTCCAGTAGTCATTACATTTCAAAATCTTGAAGGTACATTTTTAGTCCCTTCTCCTCCTTTAGAGGAGAAATGTTACCACATTTCTTCAGACTTTCTTTGCAACTTGTCTGTATTGTTCTAATCATCTCATAACTGGTCCCTTTTTCTTTAGTCTTTACTTCTACTGTTATGGAATTTTTATTTTTTTGTTTTTGTTTTGTTATTTTTGCCTTTTGTTTCTCTACTCCTAAGAAAATATAGCCTGAAACTTCAGCATCCCCACACTGTGTGCACATTGGCCCACTTTTAAGCCTTGCATTCAAGGTCCTCTACAATATATACTTAATCTGCATTTGCAGCTTTTCTTATTACAACTTTTTCATGAGCCAACCCCTTCAGCCAACCTTTTTGTTTTCAAATTGAGTATTGACCACTTTTATTTCTGGATCTTTCTGTAGGCTCTCTGTCTAGACTGTCTTGTCTTTGTTGAAAAACTACAGATCCAGTCTGGCCTATTGAAAACGCCACCTCCATGAAAGTATTTGTAATATTCCCCAAACACGTGTGATTATGGCTCTTCTCTTCTGAACTCACTATCTCACTGTTCTTTACTTCATCTCAGCTATTCCATGCTTGTATAATACCTAAGTAATGGCATAAAATACACTTAACTGTTTCTTTAGTTGAACTTGATGATTGTGTATCTGTTTCTTTCCATTTGTGAACCATATTTGAATCAGCCTCGGCCCCATGATGAGAAAGTGGTTGGTGACAGTAATGCAGTTTCATCTTATAGTTTATGTCCTACCATGTTGCAAGTACAAGAAGGAAAAGTGGCTCCCAACCAGCTTTACACTATTGAAAATATGGGGGACCGTTTTAACACTATTTTTTTTCTTGATAACATGCAGGAATATGTGTCGAAAGAATTATTTCAGGCATTTTTATTTATATCCATGTTAAAATATAGTTAAATTAAAGTACCTTCCAATCAGAAACTAAAATTTTATAGAACAAGTAAATTTACTTACTCCTAGGAAGATGTCTTACCTGTTCTTGTCTTGATTAATCTTCAAAGGGATTATTTTTTATTATTTGCAGTTTGTGCATCCCTATTTTAAGGCATTAAGCTCTGTATCAAATCCTTTTTGTATTATTGCAAATCAACCAATCTTTTGCTACTTTAATGTTGTCAGCCATTCACTCTTTATTGTTATTTTAAATGCCAGAAAGTAAAATGCAAAAACCCCACCCTATATTAATGTAATTTTATGGTTAAGATTTTACATTCAAAAAAGTCCAGAAATTCAAAATTATAGTTCCCAGAAGAATCCTAATTCAGTCACATTGCATAAACTGATATTAATGCTGAAATGTATCATCATTACAGTAATGCAAAATATCTATATATGCATGAGGACACAGTTATAGTTGCTGAGGGAACCATAATTTTGGATTTTCTGACTTTTTTTTGCACATACAATTTCAACCATAATGTTGTTAATGCAGGCTTTTTTCATTGACTCTAAAGTAATGTATCTGTTGCAATGTTTATCTTAAAAATAAGTTTTCATTGGCTCAATTTTTTTCCTTCTGTATATCAATAAACCTAAGCTTGTAAAGATCTGATGTCCCTACAAAGAGAACTACCTAGGAATATTTCTGTATAAAAATAGTTTTTAGCCTCATGTGTGCTGATATTCTCTCTGCCTTTCTCTCTCACACACACATCCACACACAGCCTCACACACTTATGTTACATTCTGGCACATTATAGAAGCAGGTAGCATATCCACTACCTGCTGTTGAAAGTGTTGACGATACTGAATTATTTATTCTATCTTCTACACTATCCAAAATCGTTTTGGGTACTTTGACACATTTTGGTCTCTTCCATATGGATACTTCATGGTGGCAGAGTTGCCAGATGCTCAGGTTTTGTGACAGTCTTAGTTTTTCAAGGACTGTTGGAATATTCTTGGGAGAATCTCGCCTTGTTACTGATTCCTATGGAGTGGTAAAATACTAACATTTCTTTGAAAGTGTTTTTCAAGACAAGGAGTTGTTATAAAAAAGTTACTAGAATGTCCCATCTGAGTGTATTTAACTTTGGGAACCTAGTAAGGGAGGAATTTATCATGAAATTCATTTACAATGAGTTGGCATCATCTAAAAAGGAGTAATAATAGCAGTGTGTATAAATATGGGGATTAAACAAACATGGTGATATTTCCACATTTGAAATATTAGATATTTGACTCTCATAGAACATCAGACATTTATCTATATTTCAACTGCCAAAATGCAAAGATAAGGAGTGGGATGCCATCTAGTTTATTTTTTTACTCCTTATCAACGAGACAGAATCTTGCATGTACTATATAGATACCATATAGATATCATATATGTATACCATACATACATGTTGTTATATATGTGTTATACATATATGTTTATATGTTAAATATTTGCTTAATTGAATAGAATGTGGATATTTGTGGTCTCAAGTATTTACCTTTCCTGTTCAGTATGAATAGAAACTCCATAATCTCTTCCCTTTCCAATCCCTGCCTTCAACACAAAAATAATTGGACATTCTGCTCATCTTTTAATAGCCATCGCAAGTGTTTTCTCCTTTTCTAAAGCCTGTTTTCTGGCTTTCCTGGGCCATGTCTGAGGTTCCTTTCTCACTTCGCTCATGGCATTCTATGTATTTCTTGGCATTTCTAGACCATTGTTATGTACAAGCAGAGAAAAAGGAAGAAGGGACAGCTCTGAGTCAGAAGGGAAGCCTCCATTCCATGGCCTATGTGTAAATGTCTTTTATGGCTGAGAGAGGCTTTTGACTGCCATTATGTGCTCTATGACATGTGATCTTCAGATATGTGACCCTCAGACATGTGACCCTCAAATGTAGGCAATAGAAAATTCAGATATCATTAAGAGTCAGGTGGATATCTGTATTAGTCTCTACTGCATATTTATACCAAAAGTTCAAGTACTTTGTCTACATTGTGTGGAGAGAAGGGATGAAACAGAAAATAAAGAAACACTGTAAATAAAGTTTTCCAAACTTTTTTTCTTGGTGAGTAAACTTTCCCGCATGTAACTAGAGAGCATTTTCATTGAAACGTCTAACTTGAAGAAGTTGCTTTTACTATTGGGATCATGAGGCCAGGCTCACAAGCAGCAACTGTGACTTTCTTTTTATTACTGATTTCACACTGGTTCTATTTTTGCCTCTTACTGGCTAATGTGGGGCACATGACCTCGTTTTCTGCTCTTCAATCACCTGGTAAAGAAGTGTGGCCTAGGAAATTTTAAGTTCCTTCTTTCTGTAGTGTTAGATGAGTCCCACATATCATGTTTCATGCTAGGTGAGACCAAGAGAAGTGTGTCTCAGAAAGTTACCATGTAATGTAGGTTGTGTTGAATGACTCCAGTACTTCATTTTAGATAATCTAATATATAACTTAAAGAGGGCAGTTGTGATCAAGGGAAGCATTTTTTTTTTTTTAAAACAGTGTTTTTGTTGTGAAATTTAGCTGTGTACAGAATTTTTAATTTTTGTTTTATTCTATTTGATCTTTAAAAAAGTAGCTTGTAAGTGTTTCCCCTCTGTGATATATGGGGTAATTAATATTAAAATGAGAATTCTCACACACAGGATTTACCAAATCAGTGTTTGTGAAAAATCTTATCTTTAAAATAAGTGTGTAAAGGACCAGGACTCAGTCCTGAGACTCACCTTTGAATTCTTTTTCTGTTGCAGATGTACAACATTATTAAACATTTCACTCTTTCTCAAACATTTCTTGAATGCCTACTGTACATAGTACATTTTGCTGGTTTTGATGTTTATAATTAATTATTCACTGGTGCCCTTGTAATTAAATAGCAAAACATTGGGGATACTAAGTTATTTGTGGGGAGGTATTTCTCCAAATGGTATATTAAGCACCAGATTTAAGGAGGATTTCAAAGAACTGTCGTGAACTTGCCAAAACAAACATTGGAGGAATAATCAAAACACAGACATAATTTCTATGAGAAGCATAACAAATCAAATGATAAAACAACTCAATAGAGTAAAGCAAACTGGGAAGCAAACTTGAAGCAAATACTCATAAGCACCAAAAAAATTAGATGTTATTACTGATTACTGAAAGACTGAATATTTAGGATATATTTTATTTTGATAGTTTTATCAGTAGATAGGACTCAGTAAAAATAGCAAGTCCCTATATTTTTCCTGGTTAGCTTATTTGTTATTTGGGCACAAAATACTTTTTTTTTTTTCATGGTTGTCAGGAACAGCTTAGTTGTCAAGAAGCAGATATTATTATTGTTATTGTCATGATTAATTATTACAGTGTCATGATATTCAAGCCTAAATCATGATACTGTCCAAAAGCTACTCTGTACTTACCTGTGGTTTGTTTCTCAGGCTTGTGCCTCAAGAGAGTTTTCTGAATCTACTTGTGGATAGTGCTCTGGCTTGACTGGTCAGTATGTCTTTAAATGTGTATAATTTTAGACTACACTGATAGGGTCGGATTGCAGTGATGATAGGACTTACATCCATTACCTTGGGTCTCCAGTCTTCAAACTTTATAGTATTTAGAAAGGAACTCCAGAGACTCATGAGTGGCATGAAATAAAGGGCAAAAATGATATGCTGCTTTTAAGGAATAGTCTTGTACGATAGATTAATCATGAGATGAATTATAAATATTTCACATACCAATTATATTAGTTTATGGTGATAAAACACCACATGAAGTGTTCCTAGCACACTCAGCAAGTTAGATGCTCTTTGCATGTTAATTGACTTACTTCTTCAAGGCTAATGATCATGAATCCCTGAAGATGACAAAAATTATTATCGAGATATTGTACATTCCTGATCTTTGTACCAGGTTGACATCTACCTTTCCTCTTGAGTTCCTTTTCTTTGGATCCTGTCTTGAATACTTTACGATGGTGAAGCAGAGAACAGTGCCTGAAATACTATTAGGGACCCCAGGAAAAACTAATGAGCTCAATAAAAAATGACATCAAGTAACACATCTTAGAATTATGTTGGGTGCTCACATCCATGGGGCATGGGGAATGTAAGCACCCGTGGGCGTGGATGCTTCCCAGCTTGTTTTAATGGTAGGAGTGAATATCGTATTGAACACTTCTGTGTAAATGGAAAGTTAACCAGTTTTATTTTCTCACAGTCGTTGAGGGAATGAATGATCCATTCACTCCATTTATTCATTCACTTATTTGAAAATATTTATTAAGCACGTGGCTAGGATGGGGAACAAGACAGATGTAGGACCTGTCCTAATGGAACTTTAAAATCTAGAGTGATAGCTGCCAAGTTAGGGAAACTATAGGATACTAAAGAAAAGAACAGCAGATCTAATTTATTTTATCAAGGAATGTATACTTTAGTGGGAAGAAACATGGTAATATATTAAATATTGGAGAACCACACAGAATAGTTATGTAAAATTATATAACAGACTAGATCCCACATTTTTAACAAACATATTTGGTGACCAGGCAAGTTCTTTATTTAAATCAACTCTCCAATGTATTTCCTCTCATTACCCTATTATCTGTAATCTTCAGTTACCAACTGGGCACTCTGCTTATATTCAGTATTTGTAAAACATGTCTCTTTATTTCTCCTCCAAACCAGGATTTTTTTTCTCTTGCATTAAGGAGTATTACACCATCACTATCTGATTATGTAAGCTAGAAACCTTTAGCCTTTTACTTTTAATAACCAAGCCAGACATTTCTTTCATCACCCTTAATGTTAGCCACTCTCTCTATTCCAGTGCCCTGACCTCCTCCTTGTTATTCCAGGAGGCTCACTCCTGCATGTTATTTAGGATGCTTCCTAGAGTGCATCTCCTTAGGAAAGCCTTTATTGATGGTCATTACCTCTCCACAATTTGTATAGCCAGAGCAGTCTGGCCACTCAGTAAATATGTGATGGATAAAGGGATGAAATAAAACGGTTCACTTTTGTATAGTTCTTCTTTATACCACTTATATTCTTTTATATTTCCAACACAGATTCTAATAAGTACAATTAACACAAAAACACTGAGTCACATACTATTCTTAAGATGATTCAAAATCAGTGTGGAGTAAGTGAAAAAGTAGAGGCTTTAGGCCCAGATCAACTTGAATTTGAAACTCATCTTTACCTCTTAGTAACTGCTGTTGTCTCAGCATTTAACCAAACCTCTTGTGCTTTAATTTCTTAACCAGTAAAATGAGGATAATAAGACATATCTCTTAGGGTGGTGGTAGTGATGTGTGTAGAGAACCTTGCACGATACATGGTTTTCTATCTTCCTTTAAAATATTACCATCAACATTACAATATTATGGTGATTAAAGGATTCCATTATCAAAATGTGATCATGGAAAGCCATGGATTTAAATGAACTGTTTTGTTTTTGTTTTTGTTTCTTTGAGACGGAGTCTTGCTCTGTCGCCCAGGCTGGAGTGCAGTGGTGCGATCTCGGCTCACTGCAAGCTCTGCCTCGTGGATTCACGCCATTCTCCTGCCTCAACTTCCCGAGTAACTGGAATTACAGGCACCTGCCACCACGCCTGGCAATTTTTTTCATATTTTTAGTAGAGACAGGGTTTCACTGTGTTAGCCAAGATGGTCTCGATCTCCTGACCTCGTGATCCACCCGCCTCAGCCTCCCAAAGTGCTGGGATTACAGGTGTGAGCTACCACGCCCGGCCTAAAGGAACTGGTTTTATATCTTCTGTATTTGGTTATATTTAGAGTAATCTTCCTTATTTTGAGAGTAATAGTGATTTATAGTGGTACTTTATTTGTTTCTTTATCTTCTCACTTTACAACCATCTTTTTCTTGGCCAATAAGCATTAAAAACTGAGTTAATTAAGAATAAGAAAAAAGATTGTTAGTATAATAATGGACATGCAGTGAGTCACCAAATTGCTGAAAGATAAAGTACAAACTTCTTATCCTGCATCTGGATACTTCTGGGTCTGAGGAAGATCAACGTTCCAGTTTTATCTGATTATTCATTTTTTTCCAAACGCTAACTGCTAGCCCTCTCTGACTAATTCAAATAGCACTGATCCTTTTAGTCCCGAGAACTCAGGACCTGGGCCTCTTCTGCCACCCCTGATAATTCTGAGACTTCCTGGTTTTTCACTGCTCTTAGTTCTCTTTTCTTCCTCTGAATGGCCATAGCACTTAGTGCCTCTGCCTTCATTCGTAATCAATCTCACACTGCTTTGTGACATTTCTTGTGCAGGAGAGAGCAGTTACTTATCTTTTTTATTGTTATTTAATGTTTCCTGTATTTACGGCTTATTTCACCAATTATATTGTCAGTTCTTTTAGAACGGAGTGATATCTTATACTTCTTAAATTGCCAAGTCAAAAGATTTTACAGTGTTCTGATTTGTTGACTTATTGATAGAATGTCTAAAAACAGATACATCTACAAATGTTCTGGTTCATATTACCTTGGACCTTGTAAGAATACTCTTAATAATGAACTCCAGTCCCAAAAGAAGTAAACACGTACATGAAAAAATGTTTAAATGTATGCAATAAAAATTTCAATGTATTTATAGATTTTTTAAAATAGTAGGCTCACCCTCTCTTCTTGTCTCTTCCTTTCTTGTTAGAAACATAATTAAAAGTGTCTTTTATGGATTAGGCACTGTGCCAGATACCAAGAGTTAAAAGACTCAGCGTTTGCAGGAATAATTTAAGAGACACCTGAATTTAAGTGACACCTTTAGCTGAAGAAGCTCAATAGGCATTATGGAATTTGTTTCCTTAAACATCCATAAGACAGTTCAGAGTGCTGATGATTGCAGCAAGGATAGATGTTAAGAAAACAGCCTTATGTTGGAGATACTGCTCAGTGGCAGGTTGTGCCTACAGTCTTTGATTCCCTACCTTCTTGACAGGTGTTCTGTATACAGTGCTTTTTTGTATACAGTGCTCTCCTGGCCATCGTGATAAGCACAGGAAAGGAAAATTACATGATGGAAAAAAGTAAAACTGCCCGATTGATGCCACATGATGAGACAGCTTTTGGGAAACTGGATACTCTATTTATAAACAGCCTGTAAACTACCACCACAAGAACCTGGGAGATTAAATGACTGCGTTTCCTTTTCCTTTAGATAAGACTTCCATCTTGTATTTTTAATTGTTTCAGCAAAGGGAAACATTTTGTTAGGCAGTGTTCTTGAAAGTTTTTGAATATCCATAGCATTTAAACATGCAGTAGAAATGGTCCAATTAAGATTAAGTAGCTGACAACTAAAGCAAATTGTGTTAAAATGAATTTTGTATATTGATGATTAATGAATATTAGAACTCAGTTATCTCTCTACACAAGTTTTATGAATTAAAAAATATGTTGAAACCAAAGACTTTTGAAATGCTTGGGAGTAATTTTCATGTATGTGTGTACGTATCATTGAGCTTCTGTTGTAATTAAAACTCTGTCAAGGTGCTTTGGAAGTGATAAAGGGAAGAAAGCAATAGCTGTCCTCTCTTTCACTTCTCGTATCCAGTTTTATCAGCAAACCCTGACAGTTATCAGTACACCCAGTCAGGCCACTTGGTAACACTCTCACAATATTAGCATCTTAGCCCAAGACAGTGTCATTTTTTTTCTTCTTGTTGTCTTCTTCCACTCATGACTCCTTGCAGTCTGCTTTCCATATGGTAGTCAGAGTAAAGTTTTCTGGTATTAAAAAGTCGTTTAAAAATGCATGAATTACATAGACAAAAGTAATATAAGAGATTAATACAAAGAAGATTTCAAAACTTTATGGACATGAGTATAAAAATCATGCCCTAGTTGGAGATATTATGACTTACCATATCATGAAGTGTAATAAAAAATCATATCTTTTAGAAATAATTTTTAACATGGTAAAACAACATGGTGTTAAAAGCAAGAAATGAAACTATGCAATAATGTATTTCTGTTACAAAGTGGAAAGAATGAAATAAAATATACCTAATGTACGTATAAGATTTTGTCACTTCCCTACTTAAAATCCTTCCATCTGTTCCTATTGTTCTTACCACAAAACCAAAATTATTTTCATGTCTTACCTTTGAATTTTCACCCTTATTTTTGGCCACTCTCCCATTGGCTCCAACCTCCTTGGTCTTCATTCAGTTCCTCAACCTGTCATTTTTCTTCTTGCCTCAGCTACTTTGTTTTCCATTTTATGTCTGTAATTTAGCGTAGTGCCTTGCAAATAATAGGTGCTCAGCACATGCTTAGAGCACCGAAATGCAAATAGTAGCTATCTCTCATTGGAATAGTTATGGGTGATATTCACTTTATTTGTATTTTTTGTGCTTAAAACATTTTCTGTAGTGAATGCGTATTTTCTGATTCTCAGAAGGAAAAGAAAAAATAATGCCATTCCAGAATTGGAGAGCTGGGTAGGTGAAATTCATCTAGGCAGGAGGAACATGGAAATTAGGTTATCACAGGCGGGTCAAGGGTCTGTTCAGGAAAATCAGTTAAGCAGGTAATTGTATTCAGGAAACATGGGTGTCAGGTTAGGGAAAGCTGGTTCATCCAGAACTGTGCTTTCCAATACAGTAGCCACTAACCACATATGGCTAGTCGATTTAAATTTAAATTTAATCAAATTAAATTTAAAAGTTAGTTCCTCAGGAGTACTAGCTACATTTCAAGTGCTCGATAGCCATATGTAGCTAGTCATATGTGGACAGTACAGATATAGAACATTTTCATCATCATAGAAAATACTGCATCACAGAAAATACAGGATCTAGGATCCTAGAGAGTAGATATCAAGGAACAGGAGTGCATGAGAGGGAACAAAAGAACCAAGGCTTAGGTAATGAGTCTTAGCAACATGAATCTAGACCAGGAGTTTAGGTATTGAGCAAAGTGACACAGCTGGAAGAATTTACTCTTTTGTCAAAGGCCTCCTGAAGCCATGCAAGAAATTGTGTATGAGTGGTAACATAGCCCAAACTGGTATCTGTGTTAAATTGTATATACTATCTCATTATGTCATAAATAGCTTCAGGAGAGGAGAGGGGCCTACTGAAAAGATTTCATGGGGCAAGAGTGAGATGACCTAGCCCATGAAGAATCATTACTAAAATGTATGGGCAGTGGCTGGAATATTGAATGCTTGCCTTCTGTTACTCATTTCACTTCCCTTCTGTACCATTTGAGATATAAAAGTGTGCGTCTTGATGGAAATGGTCACACTACTACTGCCCTTAGGTATATTTCAGCTTTTCTTTTTACATATTAAGTAAACAGGGTAAAAGGCAAACAACTGATTTATTTAAACTGAGCAGAAAAGAATAAAATCTTTAATCTCAAATTTCATTGTGTTTAACTGTTTTGGATTCTTTAAACATATATGACTTGAAATGTAGATACAACATGTATTGGAAACAATAGAAACATGTGTACAGGTCCTATTCCCAAATACATGGAATGGTGTTAATGTGCTTGCAGCATAGAGCCGTTTTGGTTAGACGATTATAGTAGCAGCTTACTTGTACTTTTGGTGAAATGGTAAGCTAATGATGTAGCTGTTAATTTGAATTTAGCAGACATTTTAAATATAGGTTTCTCTTACAGAGACAAAAGTTGCAATTTAAAGCTCTTCGGTGGTCTAAAAACAGCTTAATTCTGTAGTAGCATGGTAATAAGTACTAATCCAGCTTATACAGTGATTGTAGTATGTCATGTTTGTGAAAGATTGCTCAACTGCTTTCTCTGGGTTTTATGTTAATTTAAAAATATTAAACATAAAACCTTATAACATCTTCATGCTGAGATAAACTTCAATTTAACTTGTGCTCAAGCAGCAGCTGTCAGGAATTATCTTGTTCCTAGTGGTTTTTGCTATCACCTTGTGTCGTTTCCTGCTAGAGACACACTGTGGGATGATAAAGTGCACCTTGTTAGGATTTATTGCTTAAATAATACCTGAGGCAAGATGAGCATTGGTAGCCCAGGGATTAGCTGCTGATCAAGTGATGTCATTCATTGTATTATTATCAACTTTTAAAAATTGATAGTAGGGAGCAGAGTAAAAATTGCCTATGGATCACCTGCATTCCTTTTGTGGGCATATTCATTACTTCTTTTTGGGTGTTGTTGAGCTAAATATTTGAGAAATTGCTTATTGACCACTTTACCATTTTACGAGCAAGAAAAGCAAAGAGAAATGATGGAGATAATTTCCACTATTTAAAACCAGTGAGGGCTATTTCAAGATTAGTTATACAAATACAGTGAATTTTCTTTTAATGATTAAACAAACTGAAAGAAGTGTTGGCATGGGCAGTCTCAAATGGGGAATATTATGAAAATTATTGTTGTTTCTCATATGAATATATTGCCTTCTTTTATTTGGGAGGTTTTCTTTGGAAGGCTCAACTTTCAGGTTGGATTCTTTGGTTATGGATAAGCTGGTGGGTAGGGGGACATGTGGTAGAAATAGAGTGAAGGGCTCCTATTGGTTAAACATAAGCTATAGATGGTCCACCCTGAGGATAATCCTCATGTAGAAATTAACAGTTGGAATATGGCTAGAAATATGGATATGATGGGTTTATTGTTTATGGAATATAGAATTTTTTTCTTCTACTTACTGCCATTTAATGCCTGTTACTTCAAATGTATAGTTTTATAAATGTATAACTTACCCAAAATTTGCAGTAGGACAATGCCTTGCTCCATGAAATCTTTTTAATAGACTCTCCCCCTCCCCTGAATCTATGAATTACTACACACCTGTTCACATAGATTAATCAATTGTTAATGTGTTTGCACATTTTTTATTTTTCTCTCTCTGTATATATATTAATATTTATTATTAGTAGTAGCATTTTGGCTGAACTATTTAATAATTTATTGCAGACATCATGGCATTTCACATCTAAATAATTTGACATGAATCTCCTAACAACAAGAATATTCTCCTACATAACTGCAATAAAATTATTGTATTTAAGAAATTAAAGATTGACAAAAACTTGCAGTCTTATATTTAGCCCATATTCAAATTTTTCCTATTGTCCTAATAATGTCCTTAATAGGTGTTCTTTTCCTTTCCAGTATCCGATGAAGGATCATATACTGGATTTTGTTTTGAGTCTTTATTTCCTTTAATCGAGATTTTTTTTCTTTTATGACATGACATTTTTGGAGATCCAGCGAATTATTTTTGCAGAATATTTGTCTGGTTATTCCTTACCAAATTCAGATTAGGCATTTTTGGCAGGAATACTATACTGATGATTTGTATCTTTCTCAATGTATCACATTTGGAAATACATAATATCACTTTGTCCCATTATTGGTCATAGTAAGTTTGATCACTTGGTTAAATTGGTTTCTACCAGATTTCCCCATCATAAAAGGTATATTTTTTGTAATTAATAACTCATATGAAGGCTACTTTTAATGCATTTTTCTGCCTTGTGTGTGAAAAACATTATGCTTGCCCAAGTGATAATGGTTAAGAATGGGCGTCATTGCTTGCAATAGTATGTATGGCCAGGGAAGGGCATAGTAAGAAAGAATAGGAGAGGAGGATTACGCAATAACTAGACCTACAAGTTGCCATGTATTCCCTTTTAAGGAAAATATTGTTTGAAATTAATATTTTGTTGTTTCCTCTGCTAAAGATCAGATTTTTCGGTAAACAAATATCTTCATGTTTCAGAATTTTCAATGTAAGTTTTAGAGAGGCTTATATGTGGTAGTGGTGTGGGGAATATGTTTGGACAAAATGGGGCATTGTTTGGTCATAATTTTTTTTTATTTGGGTATAGACAGACAGGTTTAAAAAATAAGTGCATCTCCTTGGTAAGATTTTTTTTTTTTTACCTTAAAGAGATAAATTATAACATTAATATAGCAATGTAGGTTTGAAGAGGGATTGCTGGCTTTTGGTCTTGTGTGCCTCTTTTAGCCTGTGAAGAAGACACTTGAATTCCTACTTGTGATATATGCACTTATTGAGTAATCATTCTTCTTATGTGAAAGGCTAGTGCGGCAGATCATATAAACACCTGAAGTTAGCCATTTGGCTTGTCAGCAAGGGAGGATTTATAATAGTTGTAATCATGGTAATAACAAGGATGATATTTTGTATTTATTAAGTACGGAAAAAAGCACTTGCAATGTAAGTGTTCCGCAACCAATTCATATCTGTGGTGTAATGAAAAGCAGTTTGAGCTCTTAGAAGACCAGCAGTCTCTCTGCTTTGCAACTTTCTACCAGTGTGATCCTAGAAAAACCCTTAACCTTCTTGAACCTGATTTTTTAGAATGGGAATTAAAGCCATAAAGGTCAAATGATGTTACATTATGTTATAAAGGTGGCATTCTATCAAAATTGTGCCATCTAAATGTCCTCAGCTGCTCAAGTCCTGTACTTTGTCCCTCTTTTGTGTCCGTATGTAATAGGCACCTTATTAGGGAAACAT
The DNA here is from genome assembly GCF_028885625.2 of Pongo pygmaeus. Classification (NCBI taxonomy): domain Eukaryota; kingdom Metazoa; phylum Chordata; class Mammalia; order Primates; family Hominidae; genus Pongo; species Pongo pygmaeus. The sequence goes on along the minus strand of NC_072384.2, from coordinate 43,528,012 downwards.
TTCCAGGTTGTCCCAGACAATTAGTATTGCTTTCTGTTTGTTTCTCTAATGTTTTGTGTATGTCTCTATTACAGGCAGCATTTATCCTGCTGAGCTGTCTTGTTCATCTTTTCTGTTCTTCCTGGTTAGACCCTGGCACATAGTAGGCATTTAGTAAATGTATGTGGAATTAGAGAGTAAATTGACACTTTTTTCATTTATAAACATGGATAGGCAAGCTTTCAGTTTCCCTTTTTCCCTTAAAGATAAGGAATCAGCCTTTCATAAAATTTTTATATTTGTGCTTTATTAAGGGATTTTACAGATGATGCATCTGGTACCATTAGCAGTCCAGTAATGGAGAAGAAAAGATGTTTTTAAAAATACAGGTATTGTAAGATACTTTACAAGTGAGGGGAGGGTAAGAAAACATGCCAAGAGAAAAAGACCATACTAGATAAGTCTATTGCATAAATCAAAAGAGTTTATGTCATAACATGAACATGTGCCATTCCTGCTCATACATTGAATTTCAGTAGTTGGTTGCATAAAGAAGGAAAGTGTAATGAAACTGGCAAGCAAAGTATACCCCAGTCAGCCTTATCTTTGTTCCATTTGTCCTTCAGATAGAGCTTTTCTTGCCTTTTTCAATAAAATCCATCCGGGTTTTTTTTTTTTTTTTTTTTTTAACATTACTCAGTAACTGCACTGAGAAGACCAGTGAGATATTCAGGGACTTTATAGTTCTAAGCAGCTGCTTTTTAAGAGATCAAAAGTTAGAATGCTGCTACATGGTATTAAGCCTCAACTATTGATGTGTCCCTATAGGGGATGTGTTTTTCTTGGGGTGGGAAGAGGAAAGAGGAGAGAAGAGCAAAGCATGATCCCTTCAAACATACTTGGGACAGTAAACCCCAATTTTCTTGTTTCCTAGGACCCTCTTTGCAAGTTCAGTGCTTAACCTGACCGAACTGGCTGCCCTTCGGCCTGACCTTGGGAAACTGAAAAAGATTCTGTATTTTCACGAGAACCAGTTGATATATCCTGTCAAGAAATGTCAGGAGAGGGATTTCCAGTATGGATACAACCAAATTCTTTCATGGTAGGTATGGATTGTATCATTATATTTGGCCCTTTGCTACCTTTTTCTTTGTAGGTGGTTACATTTTAAATCTGGAGACCTACTACTGCACATCTTTTTTTTAAAACACCATAAGGTAGGTGCAAATATTTAAACAATTTTTCCTTCTGCAGTATATGTAAGAATCACAACTAATCATTTTATAAAAATACATATATATATAACAATCTGATTATATGTTGAGCTAATTATCTATTTTTCACAACATTCAAAATAGAATTAAAAGGTTGGCAGGGACCTTCACCCCTTGATTTCATGATCTATTGCTTAAGGCATTTAGAAAGTGCAGTTAGTCAACTCTTACTTATTAATCACGATCACTGTATTCAGCTAAAATCAAAATAGGGTTTTACAGAGAAATAAAAATTAAAGCATAATAGAGCAACTTGGGGTTTTGTCTCCCCCGCCTTTTTTTTTTTTTTTTTTTTTTATTGTAAGACAGAGAAGACTATGGACAATGAATCTTTAGGTAGTGTTTTCTTTTTTCCCTCGTTGAGTCTTCTGAAATGGCACAGCCTTAAAATACCATGACATTTTAAAGGTGATGGTCCTTCTCTATTGTTACTTCGACAAAGTGTATCTCCTGAAGCTTAGTTAATGAAAGAAGTTAATAACAATTCTGAAATGGCTTTGCTATTGGATCCTATTCACATAACTGCAACAGTCAAATAGAATCTGTTTGTCAGTGATTTTGTACATTTTATTCATCTTTATTAACAGCTATTAGCAACTGGGTTTGATGATGTGTTTAAACAGACCCCCAATTCTTGCAAGAATGTTTCATAGTTTAGTTGACACAGAAAAACGGCTATATAGTAATAATTCTGTGTTGTGTGCATTTTGTGAATGTTTTCCTACAATCATTTTTACAAGCTGCTTCAATTGTGAAGTAGCAGTGCTATCAAAATAGAGTGGAATTGCTTCACGTCAAATGTCTCATAAAAAAAGCAGCCGTTTTAAAATTTCATAATAAAATTAAAATACTTTATATTGAAACAGAGAAGGAAAATATGTTTTAAAAATGAAAATAAAATCATTTTGTGCTTTATCAATATTGAAAACATTTGTAATATTCTTTTGATTTCTTGAATTAGCATCATTCTTTTCCTCAGATAGTGTGTTTATTACCCCTGAGAAATCACTGGGAAAAAAACTAAGTCTATTTTTCCCTTTACGGGTGGCTTTAAAGTTAATGGAAGTTACATCCACTCATATCAGGGAGGAAATGTACCAAAAAGGATATTTCTGTAAACTATCTTGGATCTTTAATTTAGCATAGACTGGATTTTTAAGAATGTAAGTCGTTGGGTCACATGCTGTTTGAGGGAAGCTATCTAAAAACAATTCAGCTCTCGATTCCTCCTCACTTTCATAAAACATTGTTTTTGCTCATAGGGAATGAGACTATAAAAGTTTTGTACATGGTTTTTCAGCATTGCTTTTCTCAAGAGGGTAAACTTATAGACAAGCTTGGAGAGAGAGAAGTGGACTTCATCATCAGTTGGCTTCTTAATGGGAAAAAAATGGTTTACAGTTGTCCAGAGGAAAAATAAGAGTGTCAAAAGGCAGTCCTGTTCAGATTCTCTTTGAAAAGTATGGCTCCTGCCTCCTCAAATGTTTCTTTAGTTTTCTTGCTGACTTCTGCTTTTTTGGCACTGTCAGATTTCTTTCTTGACTGTGTGGCAGTTAAGGACTTTAAAGATGACTGACATAAGCACTCACCTTAAACAGTGATTTCACTAACCCTCTGACTTATGAACACATGTCACAACTATATATTATGACCTGTAGGTCGCTATTACAATATGTGACATATGGTGAAAACAAGACTAGCTGTAAAACATCCTTCAACTTTTGGTATATTATTATATTGGCTTCCTTATTGCTTAGTGTTGTGTCAGCCCTTCTGTGACATTCCTTTGTATTATTCGTGTTGTAATCACCCGCACCCCTCAAATTTGCACTTGGTAGCAACTAATAAACAATACTTGTATGGAAAATCAGTTTTTTTCAAGGGATGCATGGAAGTAGCAGGCCAACACTCTTTTTGTTCATTTTTTATTCTGCTGTATATTAACATAATAGTAAATTTGGCTGTTTCAGCAAATATGACTTAATCTAAACTGACGATTGGCTATGGCATTCCCATTCTATATGCTCTACTTATTCTGTGGTGTTCTGCAGTCCTGTGGACATAACATGTCTTCTTTCCAGTAGTATTGATCTATCATTTTTAGGGTGGAATAAAACCAATTGCTTTGTCCCTTTAATCTTGTATACAGACGTTCCTCAACTTACGATAGGATTACAGCCTGGTAAACCCATTATTGTGAGTTGAGAATATTATAAGTTGAAATGCATTTAATACAACTAACCTATCGAACATCATAGTTTAGCCTAACCTACCTTCAACATATTCAGAATACTTACATTAGCCTACAGTTGGGCAAAATCATCTGGCAGCACAGGCCACTTTAGAGTATTGGTTGTTTACCCTTGTGATCATGTGGTTGACTGAGATTTGTGCCTCACTGCTGCTGCCTAGCATCGTGAGAGAATATTGTGCACATACCATTAGCCCAGGAAAAGATCAAAATTCAGTATTTTAAGTATGGTTTCAATTGAATATATATTACATTTTCACCATTGTGAAATTTAAAAAATCTTAAGTTTGAACCATTGTTGTTGCGGACTGGTATTACTACATTTATTTTGTTGAATTCGAAGGTCCATGGTGTTGCAGTGCTTTATAATTTATATGTACCTTTACGGAATCAGTTAGGACCTAGTGATCTGGATTTCTGGATGCATTTCTACCAATTTCTTCTATTTCTGTGGCTAGCCCAATATAATATAATATGATAGTGAAACAAGTTATTTTGGGATACCATAATCCTTTCTGTGTAGTCCCAGAACTTTTAAAAACTTAACACAGTTTCTTGAAGTAAAGGCTAAAGCAAGAAGTAGACTTTAACCAAATAGTGCCGAAGGTATCGTGCCTTAGTATGAAAGTAGTTTTATCTGAATTAGTCTCCTTGAAGTTAGTGAGAAGTGTGACAGATGCTCTGTTCTCAGTAGTATGGTGTAAAATGATGCACATCACTGACAGAAATTCAACATGGGTAGCTGGGCCACGAAGAAAAAGGAATTGCTGTACATAGTGTTGTTGATAATATAGAAAGTTCCTGGCATTGTGGAAAAATATGCTTTGGTTTGGAGTCTCATGCGATCCCATTAAATCATTCTGTTTCCCTGTTGCCTTTCCAGTCTGATGCCACCAATCAGCTCCCTGTGATATAACACTAATGAAACTAACTTAGCTCTTAGAGACATTTTGGTAGATACTGGTATGAAGTGAAGAGTTCTTTGCAAACCTAAGGTGTGGTATAAACTCTGATTAATCCATAGAGGTCTTAGGTTGATAAAAATTACTCTGAGTGAGTCTGGGCTCATCATTTGCATTTGTCTTTTACCTTTGCAGCCTGGTGGCTGATGTGGTTGTATTCAACTCGGTTTTTAATATGGAATCATTTCTCACTTCCATTGGAAAATTTATGAAGCTGATTCCTGATCACAGACCCAAGGATCTGGAAAGCATCATCAGACCCAAGTGCCAAGTTATTTACTTTCCCATCAGGTTTCCTGATGTGAGCAGGTCAGTATGTTTGACTCTGTTCTCAATATTGTGTCATAAATTATTCCTCAAATGTATAGAAATTGATGTTCTTCATGCCAGTTTTAACTTTTCAGCATAAGTATGGTTAGTTAGAGAATTAAGTTCTATCTCACCGTGCTGTGATTTACAAAGATTTTAAATCATAATGTGTCTAACCCATCACTCAATAGTTAGTTCAGATATTGAGTCCTTCCTTTCTTTTCTTTTCTTTATTTGTTTGCCAAAGCAGCCTGATGTTTTGTTTCTTTCTTTTTTTTTTTTGTTACAGAAGTCATTGTCAAGCATATTTCTCAACCTTTGCATTCAGCTTATGCCCATTGATTTATATATATGATAATAACTGGTCTAGATAGGTCAATGTTAAGTCTCACTGCTTGGATTAGTTCATTTCCCATGCTATTTTCTTTTATTTTTTCTTTATTTTTAATTATTTATATTATCTTAATAAAGAGTTAAGTCTTCTATATTGGTTTACAAATGTACCTAATTGCCATTTCTGTTTCTTAGTTACTAAGGACATTTTTTTAATTACCCTTGTTGCTGGGCCCACCTTGAATTAGCAATGGATGATGTGGCTCAAAGGGAACATTCTGGAATTCCTTTTCACTTTTGATTAAACCTAGCAAAACTGTTTTTACTACCACTAGGAATATTTCTCCCTTGTGAACAGAAAGTTTACTTCAGTGGGACTCACACTAGCAGGAGACGCTGCTGTTTTTTACTGACTGCTTTCTTAAAAGAGTTCAGGAACAGCTGTTTCTTCCTCATCCCTGAAATGAAGGCAGGAAATGATTTAATATCCATACATGCTATGCAAGAGGTCAGCATTAACTTCTATGTTCTACACTTACTGAGTTCACCCATATTTTGCTGTAGAAACGGTAGTCCTCATCTGCACTCCTATTGCTGATTTATTTGAGTGTCTTATTTGTTAATATTTCATCGAAGAAAAATCTGCCCCGTACAAAATCAAGTTAGTGAATCATAAAATTTAAGTTAGACCATCTTGCCCAATCTTTATATAAAGTGCAGAAAACAGAGGCTCAGAGAAGTAGAGACTGGCTTGTATTCACCTTGTCATTGTCACAGACTGGATTAACATTTAGGCCTTATGACTTCTGATTTCAATTTCTACTTACCATTCAAGCATCCTGTCATTACAGGTCATTTGTCAAAAACAGTTAATGATTTATTTGCCGTTTTGAAAACTATAAAGCTAAGTGGAGCCACGATCACAAGCAATTTTCAGAATATATATATATAATTATGTATATTATCTGTGTATTTGTAGACATAGTTTTCTTATGTGTGATGAGAGAACTTCAGCTTTTGAAAAATGTGAGTTATACTTTGCCTGTGATTAACTAGAACAGTTATATATCCGAATTTTTCAAAATATGAACCTTATATTTTGACTTAAGTTTTTTTAATATCACGTATAGGCAAAATGTATATCTCTAAGTGAGTAGGTGGTTATAGCTCATCTTAATTATTACTGCTGTAGAATTCTAAATAGATGTTTTAAAATTCATTTACATCCGATGTGTTTCTGCAACATCATATGTTTAATGTACCTGTGGCAGTTGAATAGTTTATTAATTTGGATGATATTACCACAAAGGAATCTAGCTAAATAGAAAAAGGTTAAGAAATATTGTGGCCAAGATAACATTCATAAGCAAGGTCTTAGCCTAGAGTGTTATTTGAATTATTTTCAAATGGTAATTTGCTTTATGCAGCCCAAACTCATATAGTGTAAGTAAGTGATTATTTGCATGAATGACAATCATTCTAACGCCTGCAGTTTCAAAACCGTATTATTTTGTTGAGATGTTGAAAAGTATTTAGTAATTCCAAAGGCAAAATAACCAAGGTGATTAAAAAATATTTTTGAATGCTTGTATCTTTCTCCCAATCCAAATATTATTTGGTCATGGGAAAAATGAATTTAACTAAAAACAAAGCAGAAGATACAGTTAAATTATTAATCATTGTGCTATATAATATAATGGATATTAATTAGGGAGGGGAGAAAAGCCATATTTCCAACAAAATAAATGAAGATTTTTAGAGTTTCTATCTGTTAAAACTCAGAGCATGTCTGTCACCTCAGCAGTTTCGCTAATATTGGACTCATGGCACCTACTGCTACCTCTTGCCTTCCTCACTCATCTCCTGCCTCACTCGCAATGACCAGATAAATAGTAGCAAGAGAGTGTATTCCCTTGAAAACATTTCATTATATGTATTGAATATTTTGGCATGGGAAAGCTCTTAGATGCCGTAGTCACGTATACATGTATTTGAGTTTTGAGCACCACTTACTAGCTCTGTGATCTGTACCTGTGGAATGACCTTGCACTTAGGTTTGTTAATGGTTGTGATTAAACCATCTCATAGGGATGATGCAGTGATTAAATGAAATAATGTATACCACGTACCTAGGATAGTGCTTAGCATACAGTAGACCCACAACAAAAGGTTATTTTATCTTATTACCCAACCCGCTCCCGTTAATTTATAACCTAGCGTATTTATTGGCATCTAAATATAGAGGACTATCTTCCCTCTGCCTCCCACAGTCCTATAATTGACACATGAAAATAGAGAACTACTCTCCTAAAAGCTGAATCTAATATAAATAAGGAGATTGGTTTTATTTGCTTTATCACCTTGAATCAAACAATCCTTTGGCCTTATCAGACCCTACCTTCCATTGATTGAGCCAACTTAATTTCACTCTTGTCCTATTTTCTCTTTCTTTGTCCAGCTTAACTTTCTTATTCCATCATTATGTTTACTCTCTTACATATCCTCTCAAATCATTTACACCTTTTGTTTCACATTTGATTGGCAAAAACCCTCATCTGTTTAAATCTATTTGTTCATATACTGTCTTCCTATAATCATGGACTAAACATAACTGAAGAAAAGCATGTCATACTTATTAGCATGTTCTAAATGTATGACTCCTAAGATTCAGATGGGCCCTTTGACTACCTGGCAAGCATTTCCCTTCTTCTAGATAATTAATTATGCCTTCTTTTTTTTAGAACACTCCAATACCAAATCTTCTATCTTCATTCTCAGCTGATGACTGAGGAAATAGAAGCAATCAGAAGACAACTTTTATTTATTGATACTACCAGGTCCACCCAATTATGTGCTTCTTCTGGGTGCATATTCTCCATCTTCTCACCTGTTACTGGGGATGAACAACCTCGCTTCTGTGTAAGGCCCCATCTCCACTTCTTTTCCAGACTCATCCATCCCACATGATGATGTTAGGACTATTGTCCTAACAATTTTTTCTGGTCTATTCTGCATCATCAATTTTCCTTTCTTCTGAATTATTCCTATTTTTCTTTTATCTGAATTATTTCTATTAATATAAAAACATTATTATTTCTTATATCTTAAAAATTTTTTTCTCCTTATTCCACTTCCCCCTTCTACTACCTCATTTCTCTCCTTCTCTTAGTAGCAAAACCTTAAAAGAGTTGTTTATACTTGTTCCTTCTAAGTTCCTTCCTCCTGTTCTGAGTTAAAACTATTCCACTGAAATTGTCTTAGTCAGGGTCACCACTGCCTCTAAATCCTGTGGTCAGTTCGTAGTCCTCATCTTATTTATCATAGCAGCAGCATTTGACACACCATGACACATTCTTCAGTTGTCTTAGGACACATAGTCCCCTGATTTTCACACAGACTGCTGCTTCTCAGGCTCCTTTGCTGGGTTCCTCATCGTCATCCTGACCTTTTAACATTGGAGCCACTTTGGCATTCTTGACACTTAAGGGGTTGGTGGAGGAAGAGCCCAAGATTGAAGTGAGAAGAAAAAGTAAGAGTCAGGAGGTCAACACTGAGATAATTATCCTGTGGAACAAAGGGGAGAGAGTTCTAAGGAGATAATCATTAGTGAATTCACAGCAGTGAGGTTAAGTAAAGTGATGACTAAAAAGCGTCCTTGAATTTGACCATTAAAGGGTCAGTGGCATCCATCCTGCATTCTATTAAGTCACAAAAAAGTTTCATGTGTATTCTCATAGCCAAAGAAACTTAGGATTCAGGTCTGGATGAGATCTCTCTCTGTCTGTCTCTGACACACACATACGCACACACACACACACACACACACACTCTCTCTCTCTCTCTCTCTCCTCTTCTTATTTTATGGATGAAGGCACCAAGGCCCAGAGAAGTTATATGTCTTCTGGCAATCACACAGCTAGATACAGGCAGAGCAGGAACTAGAACTTGTATCTCAAAATCTTCATCCAGTGTTCAGCCCACCACTTATTGTAAATGCAATTTCGAAAGTCTTGATTATCTGATTTTTCAGCTGACAGCAGATTAGCAGCATCAAATTGGGGGTGTGATAAAGGCAGTCTCACTGACAGCAGTAAAAAGTGACAGCTGACTGACAGCTTGACAACAAGGGAGGAGAGAGAGAAACCATTTTGAAAAAAATATATGGGAAGTTAAAAAAAAAGAAACATAGCAGCCTGGAGCCATTCTATGGCAGGGCAGGCAACTCTGCACATCAAATAACCCCTGCAGACATTTCTCCATGATTGTACAGCTTGTACATCAAAAGGATGACTGTGATTTATTAAGAAAGATTAAATGGTAACCAGTAAGTTTCATTTTAAGAATGTAGGAAAATTCATAATCCACTTTTGGCAGAAATTATAAATGACAGCAAATGGAATTAAACATTATACCTTACTTTAAGATGTGCATGAGCTGTGTTCCCCTGAAGGAAGACAATAAACATCTAAAGCCTTTCTTGTACAGTTGTAATATCCTTCAGTTTTCAGTGACCAGGAGACATGTTATTAAGCTATCTTTTTAAAATATCCCTGATTACAGCTTTGCCATTGACCAAATTTCCCTTTTCTGCTGGATTGCAGACACTGGCTCCTTCCATACTGAAGGCTTCCAGGCCTGCAAGATGATTGGTGGTCAACAAAGCAGATTTTGCAATGTTAATACCAGAAGATAAATATGATCCTGAGACTTGGTGAGATGAGAATTACTACTGGAATATATTGCAAAAGACTATTTTGTGTTAAAGGATATAGATTAGATTGAAAAGTCAAGCAATTTTGCAGTGTGTTTCAAGAAGACAAATTTCCCGTGGAACTCCATGGTGCTGAGTATGTGATGGAGAGGTAGAGAAAAAAGGGAGTAATCTTGCCACCTACTAAACTAGATGCTAAAGGAAGCCAATATTTTCATACTTTAGGTCATGTAATTGTCATAAAGGCAAGGCCTAGCAGAAGTAGGTAAATTTTAAATAAATATCCAGACATTTCTGCAAGTCTCAGTCTTATGAAATCCAAACATCTGAAGAATTACATCTTCCTTTCTCCTTTCCTTTCCTTTCTCTTTTCTCTTTTCTCCTTTCTCCTTCCTCCTTCCTCCTTCCTCCTTTCCTTTCTCCTTTCTCCTTTCCTTTCTTTTTCTTTCTTCTCCTTTCCTTTCCTTTTCCTTTTCCTTTTGCTTTTGCTTTTCCTTTTCCTTTTCTCTGTTCCCTCCCCTCTGCTTCCCTCCCTCCCCTCTTTCGACAGGGTCTCTCTCTGTCTCCCAGGCTGGAGTGCAATGATGTGATCATGACCCATTTCATCCTTGACCTCCTGGGCTCAAGTGACCCTCCCATCTTACCCTACTGATAGCTGGGACTGCAGGTGGGTATCTCCACATCCAGCTGATTTTTTTATTTTTTGTAGAGATGGCGTTTCACCATGTTGCCCAGGCTGGTCTCCAACTCCTGGGCTCAAGCAATCTGCCCAGCTTGACCTCTCAAAGTGCTGAGTTTACAACCGTGAACCACCTTGCCTGGCCTCACATCTTGCTTTCTGACAGTGTCATCTTTAGATGGTAGAACTAGCCATAACAACTAACCCTTATTGATTATTACTCTATGCTCTGCATTGTACTAAATGCATTTATCATACATATCTTATCATTTCATATCTTTACAACTCTGAAAGACATTTCCTGTTGAAGAAACTCAGGCATAGAAAATATAAGTAACTTTTTGCCAGTGATCACACATATAGATAGTAAAAATATACCTAGAAACAAGATACTTTTTAATACTGTTTTAGAACCCAAACTCTTAACAATTTTGCTGTAACTACCTGTCTCACAAAGAGAAACTCTGGTATCTAGTACTTGACTTTGACCGGTAAAGAACAAATGATTTATAAAAATGAACTGACAGAAAATTTGAATGAAAGTGAGTATGTCATGGTAACATCATAAGAAAAAGCGCTCAAGGCTTTTGAAAGCATATTTTTAAAAGGTTGAAGTTCTGAAAAAGATGATACATCAACAGGAATGAGAAATTTTAAGAAAGAATTTTGATAGAAAAAATGAAAATGGTCCTAAAGAAGCAGAATAGGAGGAATACTTCAAAGAAACAGCTGTGGGCTCAGGCTGTGATTTCATGTGTAAGAAAACATCTTTTTTTTTATTTTATTTTTGAAGTTTTGTCTCATTTATACAAATTCTCTTGCCTCACAACTTAGCTTATAGCATGAAACATGTCTTATAGGGCAGTGCCCAGCCCATCACATTAGATGTTAAGGATGGAGCAGGCTGCATCTGCGCAGCATCCAACTTCTTCCATCTGTCCCCCTACAAGATTCTCTACTGAAGGAGTATCCATGATTTTCATGTCACTAGATTATCTTCACTTCCAACAAATTGGATCATATAAGAATGTGTTATAGACTTACAGCAAATTACAAAGTAGCATTTCTTATCCTTGAAAAAGATCATCTCCTCCCAAGGAATTCCATGAGGGAGTCATGAATAGAGTATATCAAAGTGGGTATCATCTTCTTCAAATCATATTCAGCTGGATTAAAGGTGAAGAGAGACAAATGCTCAGGCTGTCAGGCTGATATTTGTATGTATTTATCAATTGTCTGCTTTCTCTGTCCCATTATGGAAAAAGTTAAATTTTTTTTCATTATGGTTGCACATAATTAATATAAAAAGATCAAATGTTTATGTTTCCTGTGGAGACCTTAAAAAAACACCCACTTGTTTATTTTTTAATGAGGAGATGAATGGATGCTATATCCTTAGGAGTTTAAGTTTAGATTTTGAGTAAATTAAAGCAAATGTACTTTAGATTCAGAAATATATACTTATCTGGGTTTCAGATCCAACTTAGTTGTCACAGAGTAGTATATCCAATATCAGCCTTGGTATGATCATTACAACAGAATTTCATATATTTTCACGATCATTTCATTGTCTGTTCCTATTTCCCACCACATTTGATTGTCAGAGTTGCCACAGAGTAAACAACAGTGGGTTTTTCCTGTGAATTTCCTCAATTTGTAGTAGACATCCCTGGAATAGGGATTATATAAAGAGCATTTCTGCTTTCCTACTTCCTACATTTTTGACATTGAAGGAAAGAGGGAAAAAGGATGTTGGTCATTTGGGGTAATCTCATTTATCAAAACCTTACAAATTTATCTGCACATTTCTCTTCATCATTTCTATGTAGCTGAAATGAGAACCCAAAACAGAGGTTTGTGGACTTTGCCTAACTAATTTAGAAACAAAAATAGGGAATTTTAAAAACAGTGTGAAAACTTTAAATGAAAACTCCCAGGCTGTGCAAACAAAGGCGAGGCGCCTAAGGGCTTTTTGAAGAATTCTTATTAAAGAAAACACTATTTTACATTGCAAAGCAGATGTGTCAGAAAACAACAGCAGATTTGTAATTCGAGAATTTGTGGATTGATAGGACAGAAGGCAGTCCCCGTGGCTCCCCACGGAAAACTTTTTGTTTTCTGCCATCAAGAGTTCTGCTTTTAGGGAAGTTGCCAGAAAACACCTCAATCTTCTTACCACATGTGGTCATATTTCTCAGATATTTTGAGACAGTATTAATGTTGGACATATTAGTAAAACTACTGCCTTTGCTCTATGAAATAATGAAATTAGTACTGTCTTCTTGAATATTAATCTAAACCTAAAGTAGAAGAAAAGCTTTGACTTTACAAATTTAAACTTAACCATATTTGCTAACAATTATTTTGGCTCTTCAGAACAAATGCAAAAACGTGTTTCTTTTGAATGTCATTAAAAAATTTATAGAATTATTGTGTAAAAAATCTTTTGATCGATTATTCTAATGTACAACACTACTCACTGTCAAGAAATCTTCTTTATATCTACTATAAATCTTTCATGCTGTGTTAGGTTGTAACCATTTTCCTCTTAATTATCTTTGTTAAAAGAGACAGTTTGGTTGTCAGCCATATATATATATATATATATATATATTTATATTTATATATATATTTATATTTATATATATATAAAGTTACATAGAATAAACTCTTGTTTACTCAAAACATATTTTTAAATGAAATTATTCATGTTAATGCCTAATTACAATAGTTAGATTTCTGCTCTCTTCAGTTCAGCAGTTACTCCACCAAAAAGAAGTGCTCTGAATTCAGTAGAAACACCAAAAACTGTGATTTCATTATAGGATGATTTACCCCTGTTCACCTCAAGTATAAACATTTCCTTAATTTTAAATCGTAGACTTAATGTCCATTTTTTTCTTAGGTTCTTGTAGTCCTGTCCTAAGAAATTTGGGATAAGAAGCAAAGGTCACAGACAATGCAGAGAAATAACTAAAAATTAAAGGACATACTCAGCTAGGGACACCAGCCCAGGAGCATCATGGAGCAGGGCTGCTGCCAAGTACGGATGATGTTATTCAACAGACTCAAAGAAGGGAATCAACAGAAGGTCCACCTGGTCTCTTTTCTCCTTGTCAGACTCAGAGGGCATCACTGAGCTTCCTGTATCACAGTGACCAATCATCAGTGTAGGCCCAGCAAGGCAAGAACAAAGTATAAGTTATATACTCTATTCATTAAATAAGAGCTATGTACAATGCATGCTGGAAAGATTTCAAGTAGATTATTTTGAAGAATTAAGCTTTGGTTGTCTTTTAAAGACTCACTTATTCCAGTCATTCCATTTTTAGTAATGCCGTATTAAAAGATGTAAGTCAGTAGTACAGTATACAGGGATTCCAGTTTGCGTTCTACCTCTAACTACCACTGTTCAGCCTAGGGCAAATCACTAAACCTTCCAGAGCCTCAGTTTTCTCATTTGTAAGCTGAAAATTGAAATAGCAGTCCCCCACCTTAGGTGTATTATAAGGATTGAGATGATTTTTGTAATGTGCTGACTACAACCTACAACTTTTTGGCAGATTTTAGCAGCTGTATTAATACTTCCGTTATCACCATTTTTGTTATCTATTGATCGACTTTTTGGCAAGTTTATCCATTCAACATGACTCCAAACTGAAAAGCAAAGGGGAACAAAATTCTGAAAACTCTAGTAATTCTGTAGATCTAAAGTTTATCACTAATTCAAGTAAATAAAAAGATAGAGACTGTCTTATATTCTACCAACCCATACGACAGCAGCCAAATGTTATAGCTTAGCAATGTGAGTACTGTGTCATGTGACACGAAAAGTCACATGTACTTCTGTTCTGTGACATCTGCCCAGCAGCTATGATATTCATACATTCCACATGGGTGATGAATGATGATGAGTGGATTGATCAGTACAGAAGTAATTCTAGTTGTTTAGTATTCTATTTTAGAATGCTGGGAAATGTTCTATGAAGTTTTCCATTAAAAAATAAACAATTTGGAACATACCATTGAAAAGTAAGCTACCAGAATAATCTCTTACCCAGAGTGGCTCATTCCCTAATAAATTCCTGATAAAAGATTTTGTTATGTAGAAAATTCTTTTAAAATATGCCTCAAAAAATTAGGTGTAATAAAATTTACTTCCCAGTAATTTAATTCTTTGAGGTTTTATATATGCCCTTGTTCACCCAACATCTATTAAAAGTTTGTTATTTATGTGCAAAATACAAGATATTCTGGGATATAAGGATAAATAAGAGAGTTTTTAATCTTAAGGTTGAGATCTTTGTAGAAATAATAGGCATATTCAGGTGACTTTAAGTACAAGATAGTAAAAATGATGTGATTTTTATGGCGTTTGAGCTGGGCACTAAGACTCACCAAGCTTTGGGCATAATCATAATGGCTATCCTTTATCAAGTGCCTTTTCTGGGGCACACACCTTATGTACATTACTTTTCATCTTTACCAATCACCTGGAAGCTAGGTACTATTAACCTCATTTTGCAAGTGAGGAAACCGAGGTTCAGAAGGTTAAGCTTGCCTGAAATTGCATAGCTACCCAAACTGTCTTACTCTAATAGTTACTTCTATTAATGCCATGTTATTTCTTGCTGTTAGGGAATGGAGGTGAGTTAGAATGAGTGAGAGGGCACATTGTGAAGACAGAATATAGGTACACAGAATTGTGAAAGTAAATGGTCACTGGATCTAGAGAAGATTAATTACCTTTGACTTAGTTGTGTGAGGAGGTGGTAAGACTATAGATGGGATTAAGACTAAGGAATTTAGACTTTGGCCTTAGTCATTTGGTAGCCACTCTTACACTACAGCATGGATAACTTGGTGTCAATGAGTAGAATATTGATGGAAAAGGAGATAAGAAGCAGAGAAACCAGTGAAAAAACTACTAGAATAGGTTATTGGAGATAAACTGGAGAACTGGCATAACAATGAAAAGGAGGAAGCATACAAATAAACTGGTCATACACTTGGCAAGCTGATGTGACAACTTGATGGAGGAGTGTCAGGGCGATTTCCAAGTATTGATTATAGTGATTGGGGGAAGATCTGTGCTATTGGAATTGAGAAACGGATTTGCTGATATAAAGATGGTGAATTCAATGTTGTATGTATATTGAGTCAGAGATGAGTCAGAGGCTCGTTTAGATGGAGCTGACCTGCAGGAAGTGTGATTTGTTATATTGACCTGCATTTGCAGAAGGTTTGGTTGGATTTGCCCTTTCCTTTGACATACTTGATACTGCTCAAATTATTTTTTTCAAATAAATATAAGATAATTGTTTCTTATCATTTGTTACTGATTCATAAAAATTGAGTGCAAAATTTGTAAAACCATCAGATCTTTTCAACTCTTTATTTCTGGGTAAGCAGGAGTATATTGAATTACTCTTCTCTTTGTCTTCTCAGAGTTCAATAACATAATTGCTTTTGCTCCCTTTGGATAGAGAATCATGAGATGAAGTACTGTATGTTGATAAGACAGTATGGTGTAGTGCCTAAGAAAACTGACTTTGATGTCAGACAGAGCTGTTTCAATACCATGTCTTCTGCTAACCAGTGGCTGCTGTTAATAAAGTTGCTTGACCTTTGCCACCTCATTTTTTTCTCTTACTGGTCAAGTAGGGGCAGTAATTTCAGTCATGTTACATTGTTGTGAGAATTAAATGAGGTATTGTGTGTAAGATAGTTGGCAAAATTCTTGAGGTATAGTAAGCACTAAATAAATGATTGTTATTATTTTTAATTTGTGTGTTCTCAAAATGGTATTGTTCTTTCATTAACCTATATGTAATGTCTTTAATTTTCTGTAGAACCAGAGCTCTGCCACAAATTGTCATCCAGCTCAACTTCAGTAATTTTAGGAGTATCATATGATGTTTACTTTATGTCAACTTAGTGTTTTGTGTTTTTTGATTAACAGTTCTTTCTCTAGTACTAACTACCTTACTATGCTGGACTGAGTGCCAAAATTCTTCTTAGAAACATTGCTAAGAGTATTAGATCCAAGTACTTTTCTATGTGTGCACTTCTGTTATATGTTTTGAGAGTCTTCTGCACTTTTGGCCTAATAGGAGGTGAATTACAGAACTTTCTTACCTCCATAAGGTTTATATCATTACCAGCTATCTACAGAGGTGCTTCTGTGAGTGATTAGAAAAGACAGGCTTTCCCCTGTGGGGATGGCTGGGAAAAGTGTAAATTACTATTACAGGTTTATTCTTTTTTTTTTTTTTTTTCCAGAAACTAGTCAGCCCTGTATCATGAGATTCAAAAAATTAACTTTGAGGATATTGAAAAAGAAAGCCTTCCTACTATGTTATTTTTCAATAAATGATGTCTCAAATCCATTTAAGAAAAGAAATGGTATGCTTTCCTTAAGTTTGGTTGTTTTGTTCTTACTATATTTGACTCAATGTTGTCTACGAATTTATTTTTATTAGTAAGTGTTCTCATGAAACTAGTTATAAAATATTTTTCGCTGTGTTTGGAAGATTTCTGTTTGTTTATCAGTACTATTAAATATGGTACTTTAAAACATTTTGTAAAAATAACAGTGAGAACTTCATGTAGGATATCTAGTTATAATTTTTTTTAATTAAGGTGAGCTCACTAGCTGCACAAATGATATTCATACATTCCACATGGGTGATGAATGATGGTAAGTGGATTGATCAGTACAGAATTAATTCTAGTTGTTTAGTGTTCTATTTTAGAATGCTGGGAAATGTTCAAGTACTTGGCCCTCCTTCAGTAAATTCATATTTTCTTGCCTGTTGTTCCAAACTGGAATCTTGGTCCTGTTTCTTAAATAGCCATGAAATGAAAATGGTAGAAGTTCTTCCTTATTTCTTCCTTGGTCACACACTAAAATTTACTTATAATTAGTGGGCATCAGGAGAAGAAATAACATTTTAGCACCTCTTCTCTCCTGTATATTTTCATGTGTCCATGGAAATATAGTCCTCATTTGAAATTCAGTCCCTAGTTGGGAGTGTGCTTCCTGTTCATCAGCTCTTGAGTTCATGAATCTGGCCTGTGCCTCTAAATTTATTTACATGTAGAGAGCTGATTTATCTGTTTTGGACACCCACCTATTTCAAATCCAGTGCAAATCTGCTTTATTGACTATCTACTGATACCTTGAGCAGACCAAGTCATCTATGAGTAAAAGATGGGTCTATTCAAAGCTACTATATTTCATTTTTATAATATCAAAACTCATTTTATAATACTGAATCCTTAAGTGCATATTATAATTATTTTCCACTAATTGAAGAGGGAGCTTCTGTCTCATGCTGTGAGAATGGAATTAAAAGAGACAGTGGGACAATAGAATGCCCAGGATTGAGTGATAAATTCTGTTGGAAACAAAAGACAAGGAGAAGACAACGAGTGGGGGGTGAGTGAACTCAAAACAATTCATAAGTTTTTGAAAATTCTTGTATTATTAACTAAAATAGAAAAATCAGACAAAAATGTCAACCACATTTCCACTGTAGACAGATTCATTCTCTTTTCAGTTTTAGACAGTTGATTTTGTTTTAATGAAAAAATAGAATTAGAACTTTTCAGAACTGGAAGGGTATCTGTGAAATAAAAACTTTAGAAGTCTTCCCATCCAAATCTGTTATCTGATAGCTGGGGAAACTGCAGTAGAGAGGTGCTTACCTGAGGTTGTTAGAGCACTATGGCAGCAGAATCAGTTAGAAGCAAAGAGAAAAAACTTCATGAGACAGTTAGAAATGTGGTACTAGAGTCATTCATTGCATTAATAGTTAGTAGAATAGGATTAGTCAACATTGACAAAATAGATCCATTTCTTCAGGAATAGATGGTATTCAGAAATTTCTTAGAAGAGTCTCAAATATTTCAGTTGCATCACAACTTGTGGCTATTTTTCACTGGAAATAATTTTATTTCTCTGATCTGTAACTCATTTTGAGATGAAAATGCATATGACTCAGTGAACTCCACTTGCTGATAGCGTATTTTGTTCTTCCAGTAAACACTGGGCTACTCATATAAAACTTATTTGAAGAGTGAGGAATAAGAGTTTCCAGCATTTGAAACTCAAAACCTGTAAGTTATTTTCTTGTCTCTCTTTTCTGAGATTTGATACCACAGATCCTGAGTGAATCAGTATTATGTACAACCATCAAATTTTTTAATGCTTTCTCTTTGCAAGTTTTATATAAATTGTTTATCTTTTATGAATAAATTTTTTTCCTAAGCTCTCCCTCCAGGTTTGTCTTCAGAGCGTATTTAAATTTTCCATTGCAGGGTGGCTGTAGCAATACTCCTGTTCTGCCTCTTCCTGTGGCTATCAGGTGAATCCCTCATTTTATCCCTGAGTCCTGTTGGGATAGCTGACTGACGTCATGAGGCGTGGGCTGATGTTCTGGTCAGTTCAGAGTATGGGGTAGAGTAAGGGAGAGTTTCATGTGTTATAATGTGGTACAGGGAGAAGAACATAAACTTAGGAGTCAAACTTGGGTTCCGGTCTTAGCCACTTTCTAGATGTATATCTTGGTCAAATTATGTCACCTGTTCAGACTCTTAGATTCTCTAACATGAAATCCTAGAGATCAAGTGAGGATCATGTGAGAGAGAACATAGGTAAAGTGTTTCACACAATGTGTGGAATATATTCCCTGCACATCTCTCTGCCCTTCCCATGTATAAAGTCACACCTACTCCTCTGTTTCACTTTATCAACTTTAATCACCACTCACAGGCATCTAAACTGACCTCTTTTTGTTGCTACCTCAATTTCTGATACTTTGAGGGATTATTAAAGTATATGACTCAATTTGCTATTATATGGATAATCCACATACCACTACCATGTTTTGTCAGTGTGTTCTTCCATCTCTTCCCTCATGACTAACTTAATTCAATAACTTTTTACAATGTAAGTCCTAGTCATTTTCAATAACTTTTTGCAATGTAAGTCTAGTCCTTTTATAGAACTTGTGATACTCATGACCCTTTCCTGCTGCTTATGGGTAGGTTTCCCCTGCTCTGTTTTGTTTACATTTTGTGTGTGTGTGTTTGTTATGTTTTATTTGGTGGCTGTGTTTCAGCATTAAAACTGTGGAACAGGGCTGTTACGATCAATAACAATCAGCTATTCATATCATTATCTGTAATCTTTGAGTACTTGACTCGATTGAAAACCTGCTTCTCTTCATGCTTGTATTTCTTTTATATGTCCTGAATGTGCGGGTTGGGTTGAGGGTGCAGTACTTCTAACTGTAGGTAGATGATTAATATGCAGGTAAGCGTTAATGTGTTAATAGATTTTTTTGGTGTGTTCTAGAAAGGGAGAGTATGTCTTAGATGTAAGTTAGTATAAAATATTATAGTTTAGCACAAATAATATACCCAGAGCTAACTTGTGTTGGGTTCAAAAACCCTTCTGGTTATTACCAAAAAGATTACAATAGAATTTTGATCCTTCAAAAATATAATCCTTAGGTGATAGAGCCTTTCTCCTCCCAGTTGATGAAGTATCACTCCATGAAACATGCCTTTGGGGTCTAGTGTGGCCTGTATTAATGAAGTACAGTAAACCCCCACTTAACATTATCAGTAGGTTCTTGGAAACTGTGACTTTAAGTGAAACAACATACAGCTGGTCCTCAAATAATACCGTTTTGTTCAATGTTGTTTTGTTATAAAGTTGATGAGGGAAAAAAATGATTTTGTTTATTGTTTCACTTAAAATTGTACTTTCCAAGAACCTATTGAAGCCATTAAGTGAGGACTTAGTGTATGACTGTATGCATCCCCTCAAATACTGTGATTGGTTTTTCTGCCTTAAGTAAAAGCCAGTCAAACCACAATTATAACCAGGTTGGTAAAACATAGCCCATAGCATTGGTTTTTCTATGTTAAGTGGACATCATAATCACCTGGAGAGCTTTAAAAAGTCCTAATCTCCAAGTCTGTTAAATCAGAATATCTGGGGTTGGAACCAGTTGTTTGTTTGTTTGTTTGTTTTTTAAGTTCCACAAGTTATTCTACTGTGAAACCAAGGTTGAGAGTCACTGACTGAAAGCAGTTCTACCAAATTACAAACTGTGGAAGGTCCACATACCTGCAGTAGCCTCTCATGGTTGCATCATGACACCCTTTTCAGTATTGCCAAAATTATATTCCTGTCTGCAAGTGTCCTCAGGCAATCTATAGTAAAAAATTATGTCTCCAAGAAAATGAATTTGTATAATTTTCTGGCTATCCTGATGAAAAATAAGAAAATGTTAAAAATTGTATTTATCCTTGATCTCTTTCTCCATACGTGTTGGCATTCCTCCATTTCCCATTGACTTAACGTTCAATTTTTCTCTTCACTGTTTTTCTTGGGTGACATTGGGAATTTTTACCATCTGATGAAGGCAGATGTATTTTCAAATAAAAATGTCTTAAGCATTTGTTCTTCCTACTATTCCTTTCTTTGGCAGAATATTCATATAGTTGATAAATAGTTTGCTTTCTTTAAATACCTTTTCATATAATCTTTGTAGCATGTTTCATGGGTATTTTAACCTAGTTTTATGGTTTTTCATGAAATAAGGTATTTTCTAAATATGTTATGCTGAATTTAACTGAAATAAGCAGTTGTACTGTATGTCTTTAAAATGATGATGATATCTTGCATTTTAGGGTAACACTTTCATCCTGAAAGATTCCAAAGCACACTGAGAATGGTTACAAATTATACAGTGCAGCACAGTCACCATTGTAGAGTGAAGCATGGCAGCTGTTTAACAGCTCATCACAACACTACACAGCAGGTTAGGGTACGAAGTGAAAAATAATAGTGGATTCACTTGAAAAAATTGCTAGGGGGTTGAGGTAAGCAGAATGTAATTACCTAAGTTGGAATTTATCCAGGACATAAGGCTAACACCTCCAGTCTTACAAGAGAAGCTCTGATTCTTTAATAACCATGTATTACATGCTATGTAACTAAAATGTAAGGGTGCTTCTAGCCTCTTCAAATCATAAGTGTATGCTCAGTGTTCCAGTTGAGACTTGAAAAAAAAAAAAGCCTTCTTTTAAAAAAACTCACATGTTCATACTAACTCACATGTTCATACTAACTCACATGTTCATACTAACTCAGGGATGCAAATAGGCTTCTATTTGCATGCCATTTTTGGCTCTTAATGGCTGTTTGGAGCTTGTCGAGGATTCTAAGATGTTCAGAATTAAAAATGAATTCTATGATAGATTAGTAATGTCTGCCATGGGCATGGCAAAAATAATGCTTACACCTGTGCTATATTTTCTAGCTCCAAGACTTGGCTGCTAGTTTCCGGGGATGACTTAGCAATACTCTTTAATTCTTTTCAAACCTTTGGATTAATTTTAATTACTCTTCCAGACATATTTAAGTTTTCCTAAGAAAAGTTTAGGGTAAAAGAACATTGACCATTTTTTAGTAACTATCATTGTTGGGGTTAGAGATAAAAAGATATAACTTTATGTCAAAAATTTCAATGCAAAAATGTCTAGCAAAGGAAGCAAATGGTGTCAGATTGGGTTTTCATTTGGAAAAGTAAATCAACATCTGAGAGAAGCAAATGGTAATTAAGTTTAGGAACACAAGGTAGCAGAAACCTGTTACTAAATCAAGGTGAGAACTGAACACCGGAATTTGGTTTGTTTGAGGAATAAACTTTGGAACATAGGATAATAGGGCCCTGGCTCTGAAACCAGCACCAGGGATAGCTCCCAGTGATGGTGGCTTCTCCATGGCTCTTCAGTTGTTTCCCATTCAGACTGCCCCTCTATCTAGAGCTTCCAGTTCTGTGGCTTAGTAATGCCTATAAAATCAGGAAAATGGACCCTTTCATCCTGCTAATGTTAATATTAGAAATAAGTTTATAAGCGAGGTACTGTAAAATTCATTTTGCATATCTTATTTAATTAATACGACCTAATATGTTAGGTATTATAACTTATATTTACATATGAGAAGATAAAGTTAAGTAATTTGCCTGTAGTCACATTTCAAATGAATGATGACACCATAAGTTAAACTTTGATGTGTCTGGCTTCAAAGCGTGTGTTCTTAATAACTGTACCACAAGTTACATGAGACTGAGATCAGTGGTATGGCACTTGCTTCTTATAAAGCAAAGTGGCTATAGGAACATTCTGGGGGTTTAAAGCATAGTTGAGGAGGAAATTTAGAACGCTTCTGCTAGCAGTCTAGGGTGTGAATAATTTGTATGTTCTTCTATCTTCCAGAATCATTATGGATAGAGTTGTTAGAACTCATAGACAGTTTCTTGTAGTCCTTTTAATAGAATCCAAGTTATTTGACTAGAAAACAATGTTTTAGTTTGTTTAGAGGGAATCCTGTATTCTTACAAGTTTGGTTAAAGTAATCTGTAAATTACTTTAAACTTGTGATATTTTGATTCTAGATCATATATCTTTGTCTTATTCCCTATTTTATTTCCTCTTATTATGCACTGGTATCAATGGCTGTAAAAGACCTTCTTGCACTCTAATTTAGAGAATATGAAACCATAAGCTTGCTTTTGGTTGGATCTATGACTCTAAGATTAAAAAGACAAGAACTGAAAAATTATGGATCATATTTCAATCTGTAGTGCTGTGTTCTTACTCTTCTGAGAAGTTGGTTTTCCTTATATTCTTAGATATATCAAAAGAGGAACTCTAAACCAAAAAAGATTAGTTGTCCAACTTAAAACAGCCTTAGTCTAAGTAATCATCTAAAGTTCTAAGTAGGATGATAAAATCATCTTTTCATTTGATGATGGGCCATGTGGAAAAAACAAACTTTATTTAGTTATCTGTGTTATAAAATAATTTTCATACCTATATATCAGGAATAGATACTCAGGTTTACACCTGTGGTCTGGTAAGTCAAGTTTATGCCTGAAGCAAGCTCAAATGTTCAGGTTATAAGACTCCAAAAAATGCCTTAGAGTGAAAAAGGACTGACAGACTTTTAATCATGGTAATGCTACTGTCACTTTTGAAGTCTGTGTAAGTTATCTGTTACTGTACCTTTATGACAGAAAAAATAATATTCTAAAAACAATGTGATAATATGATTGGGAAAAATTAGGAGGCCTATTGTAAGTAGCTGGACACTGTTTTTCCGTGGCTTATAGTTAAGGTATAATGATAGTGTGTCAAATTCTACTTATATGGCTTTTAAATCTTTATAGATAGGTAATTTAACAATTTTTAAAAAGTAATTGATAAGTAATCTAATAATTTATATGGTGTGTAAAAGGACATATAAATCACTTATTATGCAGGTCATATTTGTCTTTCTTTTATAGGATATTATCGTTAAGAGGGGTGTGTGTGTGTATGTGTGTGTCCATGTGTCTGCATGTGTGTGCACCTTCATTTTGGGTACTTTGAGGCAGTTCTATTGCCTTTCACATTGGGCTTGCAACCCCAGCTGCATATGAGAATCTTGTGGAAGTTTCAAAAATTTTTATGCCCAGGTAGCAACCTAGACAAAATAAATCTGAATTTCCAATAATAAAACTGGGGTATCAGTACATCTTTAAACCTCCTAGGTTTAGGACCACTGATAAAATACGTGAATACTTAGTAAAGTATTTACAGCTTGTACACATGTAGATAATTGCATGGACAAGATGAAAGAAAATTTTCCTTCTCCTAATACAGAGGAGAGTTTTTTGGAGGGTTGTGGTAGGTTGCTTATTAAAATAGGGTGACCAGATAGATCATAATACTACAAAACTTTGGGCTGAAAGAGACTTTCATTTAGTATCCTTTCCATTAGCAGTGACTTAAGTAAAACACCTGAAGAAAGATGTAAAACACCTGCAATTCACCTGGCCACTTGTGCAGTGATTTTCTTGACTCCAGCTGCTAGCCAACTTATGACCTGAATCTTGATGATTAATAGCTCTTACAATATTTTCTTAGCTAGTGTAACTTCAATAGCAATACTTTTTCTTCTAACGTCTTACCCTTATAAAGTAGCACTAAACTATTTTTCTCAATAAATTCTACTGACACGTGGTCCCATAGATTAATTATAAATTGCATAGAAGTACTGCCCTTTGTCAGTTTTAAATGTGTAGCTTTATCTTCTCTTTCTCCTTGTCTTTCCAAGCTAAATGGAATTAGAAGCTTAAAGAAACCTGGTTTACATGGTATCTATTTCTGTTCTCTTATTTTAAACAATAGTGCCATTAATTTTAATTCTGGGCTCTTTGGTTCCTCTACTATTTTCATTATTATTATAATTAAAAAAGAGTCATCTCTATTTTTACAAATCCCTTTATTTTACAACACTATATAAACATATTTTTAGGGAATAATTTTTTCCTCAAATGCTGTTATTTTTTCCCTAGTGGGCTCTCTCCATAAATTGAATTAAGAATACCAAATAACTTTTCTTTTTATTCATCACCATCGTCTTTTTTTTTAAAGGTGAACATGAAGGGGGAATGAGTATCAAAAAGGACTTAGACAATTATGGAAATAAATATTGGGCTTCTTTGGCATGGGTATTTGAAAACACCCCAAAGTAGATGGAATGAGTAACTTTAGGGCTTAGACCATTTATCACTGAAGTTATAATGCTGGCACAGCCCTGCAAATATTTCCTTACAGGATTTTATAGACATTTCACAATAAATGTATTTTGTTAAAATGGTCTTAGGTCCTATAAAGCAGAGTCTGTATTCTAGGAGGAATTCTTTTGGAGTTATTTAATAGTATTCCTTTCACAGTGCCTCCCTTCTTCATACTTTTTGTTCCCATTGCAATGGTAGTGTCTTTGACCAGAGGGTAGTATATGGTAGATGCACCTGACAGCAACAACTTAAGCATACCCTGAGAACGACTGTATGGCAGACATACTGAATGTGTTCAGCGTTCTGAGCTAAGGAGTCCGGGAGTGGCCAACCCAGAGATTCATTCCTTATCAATGAAGAACATCTGAGCCCCTGGTCTGTCCCTCATGTACAGGGGATCAAGGCCCTTTGTCTTGGGTTAAATGAAGTTTGCCAGGTGAAGGTAGTTAGTGGGAAGATGCTAAATGAAAATGCTATATAAACTGCATACTGTGCGAGGGTAGTGATTCTCCTGACCAGTGTGCCGCCACTAGACCAGTGCTTCTCCTGCCCGGTCCACTACCCATAGACTCTCTCCTCTGTATGTAAGCCCCCGGTAAAACCCCATGTCTCATTCAATGGCTCTGAGTCTCTTCTTCAACCCCTTGAACATAGTGCCATCCCCATTGGACTTGATAGGGGTTTGGCACAACAGGTAAAGACGGCTTACATTGAGTCTTAGCTGTTCCCTTTAAATGATTGAAAGGAAAGAAAATATGGCCTTCAAGGGTTATATTTAAATATGGAAACTATTATTACTGAGATGCTGACCCCGTTACCCTTTGAAACAGGGCAAGGTAGTATCAGAAAATGTAGAGAAAGTGAGTTGGTTTGGATGTAACGAAGACCTTGATTGTAATCCTGATGAAACACTATTATAATCAATAAAAGGCAGAGCCAGTTTTTTTTGTTTGTTTGTTTTTTTGTTTTGTTTTGTTTTGTTTTTGGTTTAGGCAGCTCTTGAAATGGTATGATTTAAGGGGTAGCTGAGAAGATTCAAACTCTCCTCCAAGCATCTCCCTAATACTTCCTGAAGTTCTGTCACCAGTTGAGAAGCAGTTCTTACTGAAATCCCTTTTTGTAGTTGAAGGTTGCCAGATAACTCCTGAAATTATATATAAAATTTCGTGGGAATGTGTGTAAATGTGTGTGCTTTTTGAGAAGATTCATAACTGTCATCATAGCTTTATGTATCCATAAAGATATTCTTAAAAGCAGATGTCCATCCTATAATTTTAGTTTATAATTTATTCATAGTTATTTCCTTCTGGTTATCTTACTAAGATGAGGAATTAACCTCTAGATCCAAAACTATAACTTGGATGTTCTGACCCCCAAATCTTTTGTTCTTTCCCAGGAACCCAGAAGGTGAGGGAGTTTAGAGTAAAGGGTAATAAAGACATTGGGGCAGTTGGACTTGAGTGAGGCACTACAGGTTTTATAAGTACCTACCTAGAGGCTAGCATGATGGTAGTAGGTATGGAAGGCTCAGCAAGTGAGGTGGGTCAGAAGGTAGAAAAGGTGACGTGCATAAGAAGGTGGAAAGGCAGCAAAGTCTTAAGATATTTTTCACAACTTTTAGATCATCTCATACTAGGGGAAATTGGAATTGCATTCCCAATAGATATTTATTATATACCACAAATCTCATATTTTTTCTTTTGCATTCTTTCATAACATTTCTGAAGATTTATCATGACTTCTTTCCAACCCTTCACTATCTGCTCTCTAATATCCTAATGATATATAATAACAGTAACTTTGTCACATTACTGCCTTTAAAACTATTCAATACCACTTCAGTTTGTGAATTAATTTTATATTTTAACACTACAGTTTCTAGGACAGGTGTTAGTTTTTTTTTGTTTTTTTGTTTTGTTTTGTTTTTAATATGGGCAAACGCAGGGTGCTTATATTCTAGAGGCACAGGATCTAGTGAAGAAGAAAAGAAGAGTAGGAACAGCAAGAGCACTCAGCTTTAGACAGTAGACTCCTTATATTTGTGATTTTCTTTGTTTCTTGAAACAGCCCCATGAAGCAGGTACTCTGTCTTATTTCACAGTAGAAAATCCAAAGTATAAAAATCCTAAGCACCTTGCCAGAGGTCCTACAGGCAGTCAGATGGCAAGGCTGGCCTCTGGCCTTGGCCCTTGGATTGGAGAACCTTCACATTTCACCACTCTTCTGGTATTGCTTCCCTGGTCATTGTACCATGTAATGTGCACAATCTGTATGAGGTACACCAGAAGTAGAGTTAGGACAGGGATTGCAGAGAAGACGACATTGGAGCTGTGCGTTGGAGGATGGAAAAGAGTTCCTTTGCCTATCTAACAGGAGCAGGAGGTATTTTCATCTCAGGGAATACTCTAAGACATGGCCTGACTTGTATTTTAGAAAGGCAGTACTTCCTCATAGCAGTAGCTTGGGGTGTGGCTATCTCAGGGTTTGTGCACATGGTTAGTGCAAAGTTAGAAATCAGATTCACGTAATCTGAATTCCTTGCTGCCTCTCAATACCTCTTAATTTTAATTCTTTGTAGTTACGTAAACAAATGAACTCTGGGAATTAATCCTGCATTAATTAGGAATTAATTTGCTTCCTGAACCCTAAACCTAACCCATAGTTCCTACTATTCATCTATCTGGTCTCTTGGCCAGACGTTACCAGCCCTGTATTTAAACATTAAGATTCTTACCTAGTGTATAATTGCAAGGATTAATCTGTGAAATCTTTATTTGGGCCAGCAAGGTATCCAGACCCTGAGTAAGTTTTGGGGACCCAAAGTTGCTAAGTCCTTGCTACCCAGAAATTTTCATGATCCATATTTTTTAATTTTATGTATTTATTTATTTTGAGATGAAGTCTTGCTCTGTCGCCCAGACTGGAGTGCAGTGGTGCGATCTCGGCTCACTGCAAGCTCTGCCTCCCAGGTTCACACCATTCTCCTGCCTCAGCCTCCCAAGTAGCTGGGACTACAGGTGTCCGCCACCATGCCTGGCTAATTTTTTGTATTTTTAGCAGAGACGGGGTTTCACCATGTTAGCCAGGATGGTCTCAATCTCCTGACCTTGTGATCCACCCACCTCGGCCTCCCAAAGTGCTGGGATTACAGGCGTGAGCCACCGCACCTGGCCCACAATCCGTATTTCTATGGCTAATGCAATTTCAACATCATAGAGCATAGTTTTTGCCAAACTTGAAAAATTGACATTTGTGTTTTTATGAATGTTTGTTTACAGCCGGAACTGGTATAAGACATATCCTGTGTTTTAAAAATATTTTTAGTTTTTAATCTTGGTAATAGCCAGAGAGATATTTAGCTTTTTGGAATATGGATAAATCTTTACATTCAACAGTTCGTAGTTGAATTTTAAGGTGGAACTCATAAGGGGAACTGATCGATGTAGTAGTTGCTTACTGTAACTTTTCAGATGCCGTGGCATTTTTATAGCATGCTACAGAGTTGAAGACAGATGAGAAAATATTAGTTGATACTACTTGCTGATACAAATGTTGAAAGACAGTAACACATTTCAAGTCACATGAAATACCAGATTGTTAGGAGACAGGTGTTGTTTTAAAAATATTAGTGTACTGCACGGTGGCTCATGCTTGTAATCCCAGCACTTTGGGAGGCCGAGGCGGGCAGATCACAAGGTCAGGAGATCGAGACCATCCTGGCTAACACGGTGAAACCCCGTCTCTACTAAAAATACAAAAAAATTAGCCGAGCATGGTGGCGGGCACCTGTAGTCCCAGCTACTTGGGAGGCTGAGGCAGGAGAATGGTGTGAACCCAGGAGGTGGAGCTTATAGCGAGCCAAGATGGCACCACTGCACTCCAGCCTGGGCAACAGAGTGAGACCCTGTCTCAAAAATAAATAAATAAATAAATGAATAAATAAATTAGTGTACTATAGGTTTTAGATAAATCTCAAGTACTTTAAAATACTTCACATTATATATGCATTAACATTTTATGTATATGCATGGAAAATTGACATTTGAAACTCACATTTTACACAGAAAACACTAACTTATCAACCTGTCAAATAAAAACTCAGCTCACACTGACCTATTTAAAAGTCAAAGTCAGTTATTTATCATAAGGCAAACAAGACACTAGCAAAAGAATTACAATGTTTATCACTCAAACTTTAGTATTTTATACTATTTAATGATGTAATTATTATTCTTAGAAACTTAATGTGCTTAGAAAATTATGCATTGCCATGTTAATTTCAGAGTCTGAAAGTTTTTATATTTTATAATTTTTTCCTAGAGGAATTATATGGGCTGAGTTATGAAGATTAAAAAATAAGAAAAGGGACTCACGGGTAAGAGAGCTAGGAAATGGCTAGAGTTGACAGAGGAAGTGGAAATGGAAAAATGAGGTACTGATGATTTCACTTGGTGCTTCTGTGAGGTTGAATTTGAAAACAGGAGAGGCTATGAGCTGTGTGGATCAGGTGCTAGCTGATTACATGGAAGTGGAAAATGCTAGTCTACTGTCAGCGTGAAAACAGTGCAGATCGGAGTGAAGAACATTTGCTGGAGAGTCAGGATAGGTGGGCCCTGCTCACCTGTTAAATATATAGAAAGAAGGAATGGGCATTTATTAGTGACTGTCAGGTGGTATGCAGGATGCTGTCCATAGGAGAACTTCTTTTAAATAGAGACCAGTATTCACCAGGCTTCACTTTTTTGACATTTACTCACTGACTGCTTCACATGAGATCTTGAAAACTATTCTAGGGCTATTCTAGGGTATGCTGGTAGTCCCTAGAGTGACAAAACCCCAAAAACCCAGGACCCTCAAGAACATAGACCATTTGGGAATAAACTTTGAAGGCAGCCCTGAATCTCAAGTAAGACCTGAGCTCTTCTTCTGACTCGCTGCTCTAAACTACAGTTGGGCTCCCTTTTCTTATCTGTAAAACGGAAACAATAATGTTTTCCCTATTAGCCTCATGGGATTGTAATTTATATGAAAGGGATTTAAAAATTATGAAGCAATGCACAATCTACAGTGATATGAAGATACAAAAAATCAGGAGTAGATTGCTCGAGTATATTTCTCTTGCACGTGCTCTCTCTCTCAGGTTGAGTGGAACAGCTGAAATGGTTCTGTTTTAGCTCATTTGAACCCACTTCATAGACATAGGGTATGGCAGTCCACTGGTCCTTGAAGGCATTGTGTATGGGAGTTCTATTTTTGTAATCTATTGCCTGTGAATAAGCCCCACATTTTAAGACGTGCACAGATTACATAAATATACTAATGGAAAAACATGTTTAGAAGGATAGAAACAAACCATTATCTGGAACTACATCTGAATGGTGGAATTAGGATGATTAAAAAATGTGTTTTCTACCACACACACATGCATGCACACACACACACACACCCCTCACATAAATCTACTCCCCACCGCCCCCCCACCCCAACACACACATAAAAATCTCATATGGAAACTTTATTTTGGCAACTCACAGTTTGCCTTACTTGCTAGGTTAAAGTTGACTAATATATAAGCAAATACAGATTTTTTTTTTAAGATTTACTAGTAGATAAAACACTTGGCAGAAATTGCTGACACCATGGAATGTTATGGTGTACATATTTATGTAAAGAGCTGTGTTTTGCATGGATATATTTTACTAATTCAACATATTACTCATACACCTTATTACTCACTCTCCCTGGACAGTTACTCATGAGATTTCTGCTCTTCCCTGCTTGGTAGTAGCAACTAGAAGAAACAGACTTGCAGGGTAATACATTTTATCTCCCTGCCTGTGAGTTACTGCAGTTCCTGATTTCTTTTGCCCTGCCATCTCTAGTGAAAGAATTTCTCTGAATACCATTTGCTTGCATTTATTATTAAACTTTTGCTCAACTTTGACCATGTAGTATTGTAACACACAAATCCTGGAGAAAGACATAATAGCCACTCAGTTATGACCTGTGTATAGTAGAGAAGACAAATAAGACAAAAGTGCTGCAGAAAGGAATGGCACAGGTAAGAAATTATTGGTCCCATGTTTCTGTTGTTTTCATTATTTTTTCCAGTGACATTGCCACCAAGCACTTTGAATGAACAAAAAAGTGCTTAGAGAAAACAAAAATAGTGATAATGACCAAAACATAGGTGTGTGAAACCACAGGGAGTGATGTCCTGGTGGATCATCACTCTTCCAATTGCCAAACTGGCCCTTGCCTGCGTTTAGTAGTAAGTGTGAAAGAAGTAGAAACAAATGATGCCACAGTTAATTTTTTGGGAGGCAACCTCACTAGGAAAGAGGAGCCTTGAATGGTTTTACAGAGAATCGAGATTGGCCAACTTTCATATAAATTTGTATGCAATTTTGGCTGTATAAAACCTTGCTTAAACTTAGCCAGAGGATTCTCACTTTGAATCACTAAGAAAGAGACAACCACCATAGAGATTTCAGTTGTTTTTTTTTAGACAGGGTCTCGCTCTGTCACCCAGGCTGGAGTTCAGTGGTGTGATCTCGGTTTACTGCAACCTCCACCTCCCGGGTTCAAGCAATTCTTGTGCCTCAGCCTCCAGAGTAGCTGGGAGTACAGTTGTGTGCCACCACACCTGGCTGATTTTTTTGTATTTTTAGTAGAGAGGGGGTTTCACATTGTTGGCCAGGCTAGTCTCAAACTCCCAACTTAAAGTGATCCGCCCACCTTGACCTCCCAAATTGCTGGGATTACAATCGTGAGCCACCATGTCTGGCCTGAATTTTCAAATTTTTAAAACTGCTGTGAATTCCAGTGATTGGTTCTGCCTTAACATATGCCTGCAGTATGTTCTGGTGTATTTTGATTCAGAGACCTCTGGGATATAAATGCCATTTTATTAACCTATCTTCTAGTTGCTCATCTAAGCTTTGTTCTAATAACAAGTCCGTTATATAATATCTCAGAAGGATATTTAAGCCGAAATCTAAGTGCAACCTCTTGTTTTGTTTTGTTTTGTTTTGTAGTGTGGGCACTACTCATGTGCATACAACACACTCCCATAAAACTTGAATTTTGTATTTATAGGGAAATTTCTCCTGAGAGTTAAGGTCTTGTAAAACACTCTCTTGTTCTACAGCATGAACAAACTATACTCAAGGGCATTGAAAGTGAAGTGTACTGAAGAAAAGAATTTTTTCATTAAATTGCAGTTTATATTGATAAAACAGATTACTAGCATTTGATGAAATGTGAAACTTGGAGCGCCCCATATCACTAAATCGCCAGTAGGTTTATTTTGGCAAGTGGAACCAGCATGTATATGACATATAAGGGGCCAGACAGTATACCTGATAGCATTGCATTAGATTAAATTGTCTTTTGGTAAAGTCGTTTAAAAACAGAAAAAAAAGTATGGTGTCTGTGCCTTGACAAGCAGGCTGTAGTAACTAAGATTATTAGAAAATAAAAGCTGTTGTGTTATCAGTTTTGGCACAGTCATTTATCAATCAGTATTTTAAACATTGAGAAGTGGTAATTTAATAGGGAATGACCCAGTTGGCAGGAAGTTCTAATGACAGATGATGCAAACTCATTTATCATTAAGGGGCTCTGCTGAGCTTCTTACCTTTCTCTGTATCACAGCTCATATTTTCTAAGTCTGGGATGTGAGAAGCCACAAAGGGCAAATCCTGTGGCACCAAGCCTGAAACCCTCTCCCAAGTAGAGAAGAACATTAACACTTTAGGGGCCCTCATCTTTGAAAATACTACTCCACATTGATGTTTTTCAATTTAAAACATAGGTAAGAACTATATGTTGTGGTCTACTATTTACCTAGATTTTTATTTAAAGAAAAAGTAAGGCCGATAAAATTTTGAATGAAGTACAGAAAGAGGTGCTTTAGAAATTATTAAGACAATGAAAAAGGCAAACAGATTCTGATGAGAAATCCACTGTTCAAATTGTTTTCCTCTCTGCAGTTAATAAATCTTGTCTCTCTGGCTGCTTTCAAGAATTTTTCTGTCTTTAGTTTTCAGAAGTCTGAATATGATGTGTGTCGGCATGGATTCTGGGGGATTTACCTGGTTTAGAGTTTTCTCAGTTTCTTCAATCTATAGATCTTGGTTTTTGCCAAATTTGGGAAATTTTCAGCCAGCATTTCTTTGAATATTTTTTCATCATCACCTTCTTCTGTTCTTCCGGGAATGTAATGACACAAATGTTAGAGCTTTTGTTATAGTCCCATACATTTCTGAAACATTGGTCATTTTTTTCCCCAATCTTTTTTTATCCACTGTTGTTCAAATTGGCTAATTTTTCTTGTTCTCTGTTCAGGGTCACTGATTCTTTTTGTTATCTCCTCCATTCTACAGTTGAGCTCTTTCATTGTGTATATTCTACTTTTTAGTTCTAAAATTTCTATTTGGTTTGTCTTTACTTATCCTTTTTTTTCCTCTTTTTTTCTGAAACTTTCTGTTTCACTTGTTTCAGGTACTTTATTTCTTGAATCATTTTATGTTGGCTGCTTGAATTCCTTGTGATTCATCTAGGTCATCTTAGTTGGCATCTGTCGATTGCCTTTTCTAGTTCAGTTTGGTATTGTGCTTCTTCGTATGATGAGTGATGGTCTATTGAAATCTGGACATTTGGGATCTTATGTTATTAGACTCTGGATCCTAATTAAATCTTGGGTTTTGAGGGTTTTTTTACAGGCCTCCGTTGATATGTATTGCTCTGATGTGTGAAGGGGGTGCTGCCTTGTTATTGTGAGATGAGGGTGGACGTCTGAGTTCTTCTGTAGGCCTTTACTGACCAGAGTCAAGGGATTGGCTCCTTGGGAACTTATTACCACTGAGCTATGGTAAAAGTCTCAACTCTCCATTAAGTCCTCTCTGACATCACCCACTGGAAAAAGGGAGGGATGCCTCATTACTGCCTGGTTGGAATGGAAGTCCCAGTTCTCAGTGTGTGCCTTCTTTGGCACTGGTGGGGGTGGAGAAAGACCTTGATACAGCACGGCAAAGCTGGAAATCTAGGTTCTCTGCTTAGGCCTTTGCTCGAAGGGTTAGGTCGTGGTTTTCGCCATGGTGTTCGGTGGAGTAGAAGTGTTTAGATAATAACTAAAGCTTTCTGTCTTGCTATTACCATCCCTTTGCTTGTCCTTTGGCTAGAGAGAATAGATTTTTCTAGGGGCTGTTCTTTGGCTTTGCCTGTTGATGTTGCCAGGTTGCTGACTTCTTTAATATCCAGCCTGGGCTGTATCAGTCAGAAAGAAAGCCAGGGAACGAATTACTATATCATTCCTTAGGTTCAAAGTTCTCTAGCTAATCTGCCTTCTTGTCTCCACTTATCAGAATTTTCTCATGTTTGATTTTTATAGATAATGTCCAGTGTTTTGCGTTGTACTTAGAGGGAGAAATAGAGACAAGTACATCTGTATTATTTCCCTCAGTTAGATTCTGTAGTTGGAGCTCTTGGTACTTGTGTCTCAAAATATAGCAGACTTTCTAGATATTTTGTGTCATTTGTTAAATTGCTTAATTATTTTGAACTGGAAAGCTTTGTGCAAGAATCCTAGGGATTATTCTTTTCAACCTAGTACAATATTATACCAATGCAATACTTTCTAGGAATAAAGAACCAATTAGGTTATTCTTCATTTAAACATAATTGACAGATAGTAAGCTTTTCATGTGTTGACCTCTTTAAGATGGAAAGTGTATTAACAAACTCGAGTAAAATACTTCCCTCCTTAGTGATGAATATTTGGGTAGTTTAGAAGATATCCATCATGATTGTTTTGCTTATTGATACTTATCATTTTGAAAACATTTCAGTTTTTTAAGCAGGCTGACCATCTGAATTCCAGTAGAATTAATAGAAACTATATAAGAGCGGTTCCTCTGTCCAGTATTATATAGCAGGGGTCCAACTGTATAACATGCTGAGAACTCTTAATGTTGGAAGAGAGACAGGAGAGAGAGCAAGAAAGAGATTTAAAGGTAACAAATGCTGGCCTGCCCAGAGAATGTCTGGCAGTCTGAATCACCAGCTTCCAGAGATGTAGGGAACTCACATCTGATCAGGCACTCTGTCTGAAGCTGGACAGATTCAGTTATAAGGCTTCCAAGTGTCAGTGTTCAGACCAGTGGAGTCCAGCAGAGTTCCCGTAGGTCTGTGTCAGAAGCAAATTCAGTCCTAGGAAAGGGGTCTCAAAAGATCCATATGTGAACATCAGTGCTATCACTACCTTACCTATGTTTTAGGGCCCAATTTACTGCTATAGTTGTATTTGGAAATGAGTTGGAGCCAGAGATCCATGGAAAAGGCCTGTTGGGTGGAATGGCCCCAGAGGTGTGAACCCGGTGAAATAAGGGTACAGGGGAAGAAACAGCAGTTAGGATGGTTATAGCCAGGGCTTCTCATGGACATGCTCTAGATGTGGGAATCAAAGCCTACCTTCTTACCTTATTCACTTCATAGATATATCTCACTTGGGCTCTCCATGGGCCTGCCGTGGTTTTGGGTATGACAGGCTCTCAGTACGAAGCTGTAGATGAGCCAGGCCATAGAGGGTGCAAATTTATGCCAAGAATCAATTTGGCACATAACACAGTAGGGTGAAGAAACTGCTCTTGGCTGATTTTCTTTGGCTTTTTTGCACTTTTCCTATATTAACAGAGTCAAAAGACAACTGGGAATTTTAGGGAATTTTCTTAATGTAGGTAGGAAATAGTTCCCCTAGGAATCCAAGCAATTGTATTCACAATAATTCGAGTGCACTGGAAAGGCCCTGATGTGAGAATCAGAGACTTAAGATCAGGTGCCAGAGGGAGACCGCAGGCAAGTGTCCCTACTTCATCTGAGTAAGATGGGAAAGATGATATCACTCCTGCTGCCTTACAGGATGGTTTTGAATGGAAATAAGTTGCAAAGAGTTTAAAAGTGCTACATAATTTCGTAATGTAAGATTTCATTATATATTTGCACAAGTTTTTTTTTGGGGGGGAGGTCAATTTTTGTCTTCTGTTATGTGGAGAAAAATAGTCCTTCCTTATTAGGAAACTGAATACAGGAGAACAAGTCCATGGATATTGGGACCGTCCTATTATGTAGTTTTATATTATTTATTTATTTCTTTTTTATGTTTTATTACACTTTAAGTTCTAGGGTACATGTGCACAACGTGCAGGTTTGTTACATATGTATACATGCACCATGTTGGTGTGCTGCACCTATTAACTCGTCATTTACATTAGGTATATCTCCTAATGCTATCCTTCCCCCCTCCCCCCACCCTATGACAGGCCCCATTGTGTGATGTTCCCCTTCCTGTGTCCAAGTGTTCTCATTGTTCAATTCCCACCTATGAGTGAGAACATGCTGTGTTTGGTTTTTTGTCCTTGCGATAGTTTGCTGAGAATGATGGTTTCCAGATTCATCCATGTCCCTACAAAGGACATGAACTCATCCTTTTTTATGGCTGCATAGTATTCCATGGTGTATATGTGCCACATTTTCTTAATCCAGTCTATCATTGTTGGACATTTGGGTTGGTTCCAAGTCTTTGCTATTGTGAATAGTGCCTCAATAAACATATGTGTGCATGTGTCTTTATAGCAGCATGATTTATAATCCTTTGGGTATATACCCAGTAATGGGATGGCTGGGTCAAATGCTATTTCTAGTTCTAGATCCTTGAGGAATTGCCACACTGTCTTCCATAATGGTTGAACTAGTTTACAGTCCCACCAACAGTGTAAAAGTGTTCCTGTTTGTCCACATCCTCTCCAGCACCAGTTGTTTCCTGACTTTTTAATGATCACCATTCTAACTGGTGTGAGATGGTATCTCATTGTGGTTTTGATTTGCATTTCTCTGATGGCCAGTGATGATGAGCATTTTTTCATGTGTCTTTTAGCTGCATTAATGTCTTCTTTTGAGAAGTGTCTGTTCATATCCTTTGCCTACTTGTTGATGGGGTTGTTTGTTTTTTTCTTGTAAATTTGTTTGAGTTCATTGTAGATTCTGGATATTAGCCCTTTGTCAGATGAGTAGATTGCAAAAATTTTCTCCCATTCTGTAGGTTGCCTGTTCACTCTGATGGTAGTTTCTTTTGCTGTGCAGAAGCTCTTTAGTTTAATTAGATCCCATTTGTCAATTTTGGCTTTTGTTGCCGTTGCTTTTGTTGTTTTAGACATGAAGTCCTTGCCCATGCCTATGTCCTGAATGGTATTGCCTAGGTTTTCTTCTAGGGTTTTTATGGTTTTTAGGTCTAACATTTAAGTCTTTAATCCATCTTGAATTAATTTTTGTATAAGGTGTAAGGAAGGGACCCAGTTTCAGCTTTCTGCATATGGCTAGCCAGTTTTCCCAGCACCATTTATTAAATAGGGAATCCTTTCCCCATTTCTTGTTTTTGTCAGGTTTGACAAAAATCAGATGGTTGTAGATGTGTGGTATTATTTCTGAGGGCTCTGTTCTGTTCCATTGGTCTATATCTCTGTTTTGGTACCAGTACCATGCTGTTTTGGTTACTGCAGCCTTGTAGTATAGTTTGAAGTCAGGTAGCATGATGCCTCCAGATTTGTTCTTTTGGCTTAGGATTGTCTTTTGGTTCCATATGAACTTCAAAGTAGTTTTTTCCAATTCTGTGAAGAAAGTCATTGGTAGCTTGATGGAGATGGCATTGAATCTATAAATTACCTTTGGCAGTGTGGCCATTTTCATGATGTGGATTCTTCCTATCCATGAGCATGGAATGCTCTTCCATTAGTTTTTGTCCTCTTTTATTTCTTTGAGCAGTGGTTTGTAGTTTTCCTTGAAGAGGTCCTTCACATCCCTTGTAAGTTGGATTCCTAGGTATTTTATTCTCTTTGAAGCAATTGTGAATGGGAGTTCACTCATGATTTGGCTCTCTGTTAGTCTGTTATTGTTGTATAAACATGCTTGTGATTTTTGCACATTGATTTTGTATCCTGAGACTTTGCTGAAGTTGCTTATCAGCTTCAGGAGATTTTGGACTGAGATGATGGGGTTTTCTTTTTTTTTTTTTAATTGAGACAGAGTCTCGCTCTGTCTCCCAGGCTGGAGTGCAGTGGCGCAATCTTGGCTCACTCCAAGCTCCGCCTCCCAGGTTCACGTTATTCTCCTGCCTCAGCCTCCCGCGTAGCTGGGACTACAGGCGCCAGCCACCACGCCCAGCTAATTTTTTGTATTTTTAGTAGAGACAGGGTTTCACCATGTTAGCCAAGATAGTCTCCATCTCCTGACCTCATGATCTGCCTGCCTTGGCCTCCCAAAGTGCTGGGATTACAGGCATGAGCAACTGTGCCTGGCCGGGATTCTCTAAATATACAATCATGTCACCTGTAAACAGGGACAATTTGATTTCCTCTTTTCCTAATTGAATACCCTTTATTTCTTTCTCCTGCCTGATTGCCCTGGCCAGAACTTCCAACACTATGTTGAATAGGAGTGGTGAGAGAGGGTATCCCTGTCTTGTGCCAATTTTCAAAGGGAATGCTTCCAGTTTTTGCCCATTCAGTATGATATTGGCTGTGGGTTTGTCATAAATAGCCCTTATTATTTGGATATACATACTGTCAATACCTAATTTATTGAGAGTTTTTAGCATGAAGGGCTGTTGAATTTTGTCGAAGGCCTTTTCTGCATCTATTGAGATAATCATGTGGTTTGTGTCTTTGGTTCTGTTTATATGCTGGATTACGTTTATTGATTTGTGTTATGTTGAACCAGCTTTGCATCCCAGGGATGAAGCCCACTTGATCATGGGGGATAAGCCTTTTGATGTGCTGCTGGATTCGGTTTGCCAGTATTTTATTGAGGATTTTTGCATCAATGTTCATCAAGGATATTGGTCTAAAATTCTCTTTTTTTGTTGTGTCTCTGTCAGGCTTTGGTATCAGGCTGATGCTGGCCTCATAAAATAAGTTAGGGAGGAATACCTCTTTTTCTATTGCTTGGAATAATTTCAGAAGGAATGGTACCAGCTCCTCATTGTACCTTTGGTAGAATTCGGCTGTGAATCCGTCTGGTCCTGGACTTTTTTGGGTTTGTAAGCTATGAATTATTGCTTCAATTTCAGAGCCTGTTATTGGTCTATTCAGAGACTCAACTTCTTCCTGGTTTAGTCTTGGGAGGGTGTATGTGTCCAGGAATTTATCCATTTCTTCTAGATTTTCTAATTTACTTGCATAGAGGTGTTTGTAGTATTCTCTGATGGTAGTTTGTATTTCTGTGGGATTGGTGGTGATATCCGCTTTGTCATTTTTTATTGCATCTATTTGATTCTTCTCTCTTTTCTTCTTTATTAGTCTTGCTAGCGGTTTATCAATTTTGTTGATCTTTTCAAAAAACCATCTCCTGGATTCATTGATTTTTTGAAGGGTTTTTTGTGTCTGTATCTCCTTCAGTTCTGCTCTGATCTTAGTTATTTCTTGCCTTCTGCTAGCTTTTGAATGTGTTTGCTCTTGCTTCTCTAGTTCTTTTAATTGTGATGTTAGGGTGTCAATTTTAGATCTTTCCTGCTTTCTCTTGTGGGCATTTAGTGCTATAAGTTTCCCTCTACATACTGCTTTAAATGTGTCCCAGAGATTCTGGTATGTTGTGTCTTTGTTCTCATTGGTTTCAAAGAACATCTTTATTTCTGCCTTCATTTTGTTATGTACCCAGTAGTCATTCAGGAGCAGGTTGTTCGGTTTCCATGTAGTTGAGCGGTTTTGAGTGAGTTTCTTAATCCTGAGTTCTAGTTTGATTGCACTGTGGTCTGAGAGACAGTTTGTTATAATTTCTGTTCTTTTACATTTGCTGAAGAGTGCTTTACTTCCAACTCTGTGGTCAATTTTGGAATAAGTATGATATGGTGCTGAGAAGAATGTATATTCTGTTGATTTGGGGTGGAGAGTTCTGTAGATGTCTATTAGGTCCACTTGGTGCAGAGCCGAGTTCAATTCCTGGATATCCCTGTTAACTTTCTGTCTCGTTGATCTGTCTAATGTTGACAGTGGGGTGTTAAAGTCTCCCATTATTATTGTGTGGGAGTCTAAGTCTCTTTGTAGGTCTATAAGGATTTGTTTTATGAATCTGGGTGCTCCTGTATTGGGTGCATATATGTTTAGGATAGTTAGCTCTTCTTGTTGAATTGATCCCTTTACCATTACGTAATGGCCTTCTTTGTCTCTTTTGATCTTTGTTGGTTTAAAGTCTGTTTTATCAGAGACTAGGATTGCAACCCCTGCCTTTTTTTGTTTTCCATTTGCTTGGTAGATCTTCCTCCATCCCTTTATTTTGAGCCTATGTGTGTCTCTGCACGTGAGATGGGTCTCCTGAATACAGCACACTGATGAGTCTTGACTCTTTGTCCAATTTGCCCATCTTTGTCTTTTAATTGTAGCATTTAGCCCATTTACCTTTAAGGTTAATATTGTTATGTGTGAATTTGATCCTGTCATTATGATGTTAGCTGGTTATTTTGCTTGTTAGTTGATGCAGTTTCTTCCTAGCATCGATGGTCTTTACAATTTGGCATGTTTTTGCAGTGGCTGGTACTGGTTGTTCCTTTCCATGTTTAGTGCTTCCTTCAGGAGCTCATTTGGGGCAGGCCTGGTGGTGACAAAATCTCTCAGCATTTGCTTGTCTGTAAAGTATTTTATTTCTCCTTCACTTATGAAGCTTAGTTTGGCTGGATATGAAATTCTGGGTTGAAAATTCTTTTCTTTAAAAATGTTGAATATTGGCCCACCACTCTCTTCTGGCTTGTAGAGTTTCTGCCGAGAGATCTGCTGTTAGACTGATGGGCTTCCCTTTGTGGTTAACCTGACCTTTCTCTCTGGCCGCCCTTAACGTTTTTTCCTTCATTTCAACTTTGGTGAATCTGACAATTATGTGTCTTGGAGTTGCTTTTCTCCAGGAGTATCTTTGTGGCGTTCTCTGTATTTCCTGAATTTGAATGTTGCCCTGCCTTGCTAGGTTGGGGAAGTTCTCCTGGATAATATCTTGCAGAGTGTTTTCCAACTTGGTTCCATTCTCCCTGTCACTTTCAGGTACACCAATCAGACGTCGATTTCGTCTTTTCACATAGTCTTATATTTCTTGGAGGCTTTGTTAGTTTCTTTTGATTCTTTTTTCTCTAAACTTCTCTCTTCATTTCATTCATTTGATCTTCAATCACTGATACCCTTTCTTCCAGTTGATCAAATCGGCTACTGAAGCTTGTGCATTCATCACGTAGTTCTCATGCCGTGGTTTTCAGCTCCATCAGGTCATTTAAGGACTTCTCTACACTGGTTATTCTAGTTAGCCATTCGTCTAATCTTTTTTCAAGTTTTTAGCTTCTTTGCGATGGGTTCAAACTTCCTCCTTTAGCTCAGAGAAGTTTGATCATCTGAAGCCTTCTTCTCTTAGCTCGTCAAAGTCATTCTCCGTCCAGCTTTGCTCTGTTGCTGGCGAGGAGCTGCGTTCCTTTGGAGGGGGAGAGGTACTCTGATTTTTAGAATTTTCAGCTTTTCTGCTCTGTTTTTTCCCCATCTCTGTGGTTTTATCTACCTTTGATCTTTGATGATGGTGATGTACAGGTGGTGTTTTGGTGTGGGTGTCCTTTCTGTTTGTTACTTTTCCTTGTAACAGTCAAGACTCTCAGCTGCAGGTCTGTTGGAGCT
Source organism: Pongo pygmaeus (assembly GCF_028885625.2). NCBI lineage: Eukaryota > Metazoa > Chordata > Mammalia > Primates > Hominidae > Pongo > Pongo pygmaeus. The sequence continues at coordinate 43,486,172 of NC_072384.2, read as the reverse complement.
TACTGGAGGTCCACTCCAGACCCTGTTTGCCTTGGTATCAGCAGTGGAGGCTGCAGAGCAGTGAATATTGCTGAACAGCAAATGTTGCTGCCTGATCGTTCCTCTGGAAGCTTCGTCTCAGAGGGTTACCTGGCTGTGTGAGGTGTCAGTCTGCCCCTACTGGGGGGTGCCTCCCAGTTAGGCTACTCGGGGGTCAGGGACCCACTTGAGGAGGCAGTCTGTCCATTCTCAGATCTCAAACTGTGTGGTTGGAGAACCACTACTCTCTTCAAAGCTGTCAGACAGGGACATTTATGTCTGCAGAGGTTTCTTCTGCCTTTTGTTTGGCTATGCCCTGCCCCCAGAGGTGGAGTCTACAGAGGCAGGCAGGCCTCCTTGAGCTGCCTTGGGCTCCACCCAGTTCGAGCTTCCTGGCCGCATTGTTTACCTAGTCAAGCCTCAGCAATGGTGGGCGCCCCTCCCCCAGCCTCACTGCTGCCTTGCAGTTTGATCTCAGACTGCTGTGCTAACAATGAGTGAGGCTCCGTGAGCGTGGGACCCTCCGAGCCAGGCGCAGGATATAATCTCCTGGTGTGCCGTTTGCTAAGACCTTTGGAAAAGTGCAGTGTTAGGGTGGGAGTGACCCGATTTTCCAGGTGGCATCCATCACCGCTTCCCTTGGCTAGGAAAGGGAATTCCCTGACCCCTTACACTTCCTGGGTGAGGGGATGCCTCGCCCTGCTTTGGCTCATTCTTTGTGGGCTGCACCCACTGTCCTGCCCCCACTGTCCGACAAGCCCCAGTGAGATGAACCTAGTACCTCAGTTGGAAATGCAGAAATCACCCTTCTTCTGCGTCGCTCATGCTGGGAGCTGTAGACTGGACCTATTCCTATTTGGCCATCTTGGAACCGCCCCCCCACCCCTTTATTTATTTATTTTTTGAGATGGAGTCTTGCTCTGTTGCCCAGACTGGAGTACGGTGGTGCTGTCTTTGCTCACTGCAACCTCTTCTTCCCAGGTTCAAGCATTTCTCCTGCCTCAGCCTCCCGAGTAGCTGGGATTACAGGTGTGCACCACCACACCTGGCTAATTTTTTTATTTTTAGTAGAGACAGGGTTTTGCCATGTTGGCCAGGCTGCCCTTGATTTCCTGACCTCAAGTGATCTGCCCACCTCCACCTCCCAAAGTGCTGAGATTACAGGTGTGAGCCACCCTGCCTGGCCCTATTATGTAGTTTTAATAAGACCTAATTGTATATTAATAGAATTTTTGGACAGTGACAAAATTTGTATTTTTGATATTTTCCTTCAGATTACCATTTCTAAATTGTTTCTACAAATTGACTATCAGCATTTCAAGGTTTTATTTGATTTGATTTTAATTTTGGTAGCTATAAATACCATTTACTGATAATGATGTCCTTACAACTAAGGGAACTTAGAAAAATTACTGTAGCCCTCACTAACCAGTGTGGCTAGAAGTCTAAAAATTGTCACGTAAGTAGAGTTTGTCTGCGATACATTTCATTCTCCTTTTCCTCTTGCTGCACCTCAGATGTTCTATTAGAAGGTAAGCTCCATGCAGGGCACCTAGAAGGCACTCCAGAATTATTTGTTGCATGAATGCATGAACTGATGAACAGATACTCACTGTCCTTTGAGTCAGTTTCACATGACGATCCTCCCTCTTGTGCTCCAGTGGCCCCTGGCCTCCAGTTTTACATAGCATTGTATTCCCCACGTCTCCATCTACTAACAAAATGGCAGCCAGTTATCTACTACACTAGTTTGTGTAAACCTGTTATGTCCAATGGGGAACCTATCAAAAATGTGTTAGTAAGGGGTTTCTATATTAGCCTTATGGTAAGCATTCAGTAAATGCTAGCTGTTATTATTGTCATCATCTTCATCATCACCACCATCCAGTATATTCCCCTCTATAGTGACTGGTTTTCAGATTTTCTTCCAAAGGATCATTAGGACTCTAAGAATTTTCTCAGGTGATAGTGAAAGTTTGGTGGGGTTTGGGGAAAGTGGTGGGAGGGAGGGACAGATATGAAGAGATAATGAAGCTGCACTCCCCTCATGGTTTTCCTTACCTCTTTTGCCAAATAAGCTGTGCCTTTATTTGTTTTATATATTTGTATTCCGGGTAAATTTTATTTTCAAAATGATTCTACTGCTTAATTTTGTTTTTTGAAAGAAACACTGTAAGCAATGTGCTGGGTGCTAGAGAGTACAAGATGAATATAGCTCTTTACTTGTAAATGCACAGATGACAAGGAAAAGAAGAGAAAAATCACTGACCACATTTCAGAGTGTATTCTTAAGCAGATAATTTGTACAGTCCTTAAAATAAATGTGCTGCTCTCTGGAAGCCAGCATATCCAACAGTGCACATGTCATGACATGTCAAAGCAACCGCAGCATCCTTTGTAACAGAGCTGCTAGGTTAGTGGATAGGGTGGGGCTGGATCACTTACCAGCTATTTGACCTGGAACAGTCACTTGAGTGCTGTGGGCGTCAGTGTCCTCAGCTGTAAAATGTCAAAATTAAAACAACCCCATAGAGTTACTTAAATAAAACTTTTTTTAAACACAAAATGCCTAGTATACCTATAAGCCTCAAACATGCATATACACTGTATCTATTTACTTTATAGAAAGTATTTGATGACATCAGCAGGGCATTTCACAAACCAACTTCATAATAGCCTTACAATGAAGATGGGTAGGTAGATTTGTAATTAGCTAACCCATCTTTCCTGGACTGATAGGTACTCAGGAATTGCTTTTGTCCTAAAGACAGATCCCATATTGTAATGGAAAAAACACAGCTCTGGATTCAGAGAAACTTTATTTAAAGACCAAGCTCTGTCATTTACCAGACCCTTGAGCCAGTCACTCAGCTGTTTAAGTCTCACTTAGTATTGTTTATTTCCTCATTTATAAACTAGGTGATCACAAGGGGTTTTGTGAGAATTAAATTATGGGAAACAGTAAGTGTGAGGTACTAATCAAGGTGCTTCACATATGGTAGATGCTCAAGAAACTTTCCTTCTTTCAGTCTGGTGGGGTGCCATAAACAAAAACCCAAAGCAAGTGTCCTAGAATTTTGAATGACACAGAACAAAAGATGATTGAAAGAATAATGGGTGATAAGCATGACATTTCAAAACCAAGATGTTTATTTTGACAGACCAAGATAGTGGCTGAAATGTACAAAATGGTATTTGACAGAATAATGTTAATTTTTGCATTCAAAAAGGGAATATATATAACATTTGTTGATATTATATATATATATTTATTTATATATGTAAAACAAAACTTCTAAACATACTTGAAGAGTCTTGAGGTACTTAACCTGGAGAATTCTGTGGGGTGGCAGAATAGCTGTATTCACATTATAGAATCATGGAACCTTGGAGTTTGAAAGATTGTTGTGGGCCAGTGTGAGTATAAGTGTGTTGTCTTGTTCCCAAGTAAAGAATTCTAACATGAACATGAGAAGCATGGGGTAAACATATCATTTCACTATAAGGCTATCTTTTTAACAATTAGATACATTTCACAATAAAGTAGTATCTGTGTGTGTGTGTGTGTGTGTGTGTGTGAGACATGATTTGAATAAATATGTTGGATATTACTGATCAAGTTGTAGAGATTCTTCAGAGGTGGCTAAGTACAAAGATCCATGGGATTTAGAGGTGGGGGAGACGTCACATTTCACCTGATTTGGCAACTCCTGTATAAAACTTTGGAAAATGTCTTGAACTCCCCTGTTGCAAATATTCTTTGTACCCTTTCATAGAAAGAAGACTAAATGGGCCAGGCATGGTGGCCCAAGCCTGTAATCCCAGCACTTTGGGAGGCCGAGGTGGGCGGATCACGAGGTCAGGAGATCGAGACCATCCTGGCTAACATGGTGCAACCCCATCTCTACTAAAAATACAAAAAATTAGCTGGCGTGGTGGCAGGTGCCTGTAGTCCCAGCTACTGGGGAGGCTGAGGCAGGAGAATGGCGTGAACCTGGGAGGCGGAGCTTGCAGTGAGCTGAGATTGTGCCACTGCAGTCCAGCCTGGGCGACAGAGCAGGATTCCATCTCAAAAAAAAAAAAAAAAAAAAAAAGACTAAATGAAAGTGAATTCAGCAATCAGGATGTGAAATATTGTAGCCAAGTCTTTTCAAGAAATTCCTGAATAGATGAGACATTAAGCGAGTTAATTTCTAAGTTCATGTCTAATTAATTCTCTGATAGCCTACCTGTATAAGTAAGTCAACACGATGTGCATATAGAAATCAGTAAGATTAATACTGGATGTCTCCAAGTATAAATTCAGAATATATTGATAACATTCGATATTATCCTGTTTCTAAGACGTGTATTTTAGAGGAGGAGGAATTTCAGGAACTTCCTGTACAAGGAAGAAAATTTAAGTTCCAATGGTTATTTTAGCCCCAATTCAATTCAGTTATTAGTTGAATAACAGGCAAAGTGATTTGGTGATGTATATGATTTATAAGAATCAAGAATAAATCATTTTGCTATGCTTATTCTAGTGTTACTTAAGAATTTACTGTGAACCAGAGCTGTATTTAATCTTTCTTATTTGAGTGGCATACACAAGCAAGAAAACTTGGTGAGTCATTTGAATAATCTGGCTGGTGTAACTGTGAATATTCTTGGGAATGATGGAAAGGTTAAATGCTTTGAAACACGTGTATTCTGAGGGGAGCGCTGAGCTGCTGCTCTCTAGTTTCACTGAGAGCAGAACTTGGGCCAGAAGTACTAGCTGTGTTTTATAGAGCTTAATACACTCCCATTTCAAGGTGATTGCCAGTTATTATGTGATCATGAGAAGATAGACTTTAATTTCAGGGAGCATTAGCATCATCAGCAACAAGCCTTTTTGCATGTGGTGTACCAGGTGCTGCATAAAATATGTTAAACTAGCATTCCACTTGCTCTCTACACACGACGTTAAGAGTGAGACAGACTATTTTAGATATAAGCAACTCTGAAGGGTAAAGTGACAAATAACAGCAGCTGAGTCACGGCTTACACTTGTATACCATGTTCTAGTTTACAAAGCTCTTACAAAGCTCTTAAGAGAGCAGAACATTCCTACCTGGTAGGTGATAGATTCTGTGAGGCAGAAATGTTTCTGGTACCAGTTTCCTTGAAGGGAATTGAGTCTATTTTTATTGAAGACTCATAAGATGCAGCTTAAAAGGTGTGATTACAGAAGTGTACCCCAACCAGAGAGAAAATTCCAACTGGAAATAAGGAGCTAGACCATTTTGCTGAGTTTTGATGTGGAAAGGGCTTGAGGAAGATCAAGGTACAGGATACATGGAAGATTTAATGAAGCATGCAATGTGGAAAGGAGACATACACAATTACGGCCTGAAATGCAGTCTGCCAAGTTTATTCAGGTGTCCAGTGCGTTATCAGTAGTGGAAAAAACAACCCACATTTCCTTGCTTGAATACTTGTTTTTCCCTCATACCCTAGTCCTTTCATTACTCTGGACAGAGAGTACATGACTCTCCTTTTTGATTATAAGACTTTGCATCTTTTATCCCTGTTGTTTTCCAACTCTCTTCCTACTTAGATCTAGAATAACATTCTGTCTTCTATTTACTACATTTGCATCTTTAAGAAAAACAGTACTTACTGGTTTTTGAAAAGTACCATACTCTTTAAAAAGTGTTTTGAATAATATCACTTGTATTAAACTACTGAGTCACTTATTTTATATGATACATTGTGGTGAGATACTGCCTTTGTTTTATATCTCCATTGCTTACTTTACTGCTGGCCCAGACAGATGTATAGGGGAAGGTTTTAAATTAAATATAGAATTATAAATGCAGATGCATATGTCATGTATATGCATGCCTATTGTCAGTTGACTTATGTATATTCAGCTATTTGTTAGGTGCTTAAATATGGAGATTCTGTCTTTGATGCCTTTTTAACATTCTACAGCATCAACATCACTCCTTTCTTGATTTTCAATAAATACTAGGTAGCAAGCAATGTGTAAAACATTGGAAAGGGAAATCAGTGTGGAGCTGTAGCACCATCACTAAGCTTGGGTTAGCACTCAGCTTAGGTCAGTTTTTTTTTTTTTTTTCTAAGAGAAATAGGTTGTAATTTCTCCTCATCATCTATCTTGTTTATGTTAAGTGCTGTTTACCTTAGGGAATAATTTCTATAAAGTGAGAAAGTCAGAGTTACATTTTGACTCCTTACTTTTTTTTTTTTTTTTGAGACAGAGTCTCGCTCTGTTGCCCAGGCTAGAGTGCAGCGGTGCGATCTTGGCTCACTGCAACGTCCACCTCCCGGGTTCAAGCGATTCTCCTGCCTCAGCCTCCTGAGTAGCTGGGACTACAGGTGCATGCCGCCACATCTGGCTAATTTTTTGTATTTTAGTAGAGATGGGGTTTCACCTTGTTGCCCAGGCTGGTCTCGAATTCCTGAGCTCAGACAATCTGCCCGCCTCGGCCTCCCAAAATGCTAGGATTACAGGCATGAGCCACCGCACCCGGCCTTGACTCCTTACTGTTAAAGGAACTTTAAAAAACAGTTGGTAAATGTATGGTTAGATTGAACCTGGATAGAATCAGCATCCTTCTATGTACTTTATTCACATTGTTGAGTTACGTTAGCACATTAACAAATGAGGTTTATCTCTTCGAAAGGTGACATGGAAGTATTGGGTGTGGCTTGTATAATTACTATCTAAACTTTTGAAAACCTAGCTTGGACCCTTAAGTGAAAATTTCGACGTATTGGTTGTGAGCATTGCTCACAGAATGCCTCAGAATAAACTTGGAACTTGAAGGTCAGTGTAGAAACTCATTGTCAATTCAGTGTGGAGAAGCTTACATAGCACCTCTGCAGCCAGGTCTGGCTCGCATTAGTGCTACTAGAGCCTCACCCTTGTGAGTGCTGCAGCTTCTTGTCAGAGAGGAAGGAAACTGAGGTGCAGACAGACAGAGTATACAGATGACAAGGCAAGCCTTCAGACCGCACGGAGGATTTAGAGATGCTTGAGAGAAAACTAGAGAGTCTTGAAATATAACCTTCAGTGTAAACATCCCCAAAGACCAAGTGGATGAAATTGAAGGAAAAGATGAGGAACTTGGAAGAGGTAGACAGACAAATTTGAAACAAGTGTTTCTATGACTGGAGGAGCAAGCATAAAGTGGTTTATAAGCATTGCTGAGGAAGCCAGATATGTCAAAATCAGAGTTTCTTGACAGAGGAATTAAAGCTGGGGGCAGTGGGGAGAGTATTTTTAAAACCAGACACTGGAAAAAAGAAGGACGTTGCACTCATCACCCTATTGAGAGTATTCAGCACCTATATTATTGCAGTGGTTGCACATGTGTACGACACCAAGATCGTGCCCTCCCCTTCCCACCCTCCAGCCCTCAGTGATGGGAGGAATTCTGAATAGGTTTGAAAACAAGTGCATGAGTTGGAACTTCAAACTCAGACAGACACAGTGGGGGCAAGAAACCACAGAGACAGTTAAGCAGAAAGAGGGTGATGAAGTGAAAACCCCCGCTGAGTGGTCAGTCACTGCAGTAGCTGGACCTGTCAACTCCTCATGGAGTAGGAGTCAAGTATTTCTATGGTTAAAGAAGACCAGAGGTCAAGTGAAGAGAATCTGTAGAAGAACAAGGGTGGATGAATGAGAATAAATATTTTTGGAATACTTTTAAGTAGTAAGTAATTTGAGTATTGGAATTTGAAGTAAATGTGTTAGCAGATAGAACATAATAGTGTGAAAGGAGAAAGGAAAATCCTGTGAGCATAGAATTAGGAATCATTGCATTAGAAATCTCAAGTAATGTGTGGATTGTATGTGTGTATAAGGCTAAAATAAGAACATGTGGCATATTTCCTTATAAATTCACACTTAAAAGCATGTAAAAGGTAATTCATATTCCTAGGATAAAATAATACAACTTTAGATGTTGGCTTTATTGGAAATTATATAGATGATTATCTTTATGTATCTGTATGAACAAAACTGATTTTGAATTCATGTATTCTCTCTAAAGAAACTTATTATTCTCTGCACATCACTTCATTTTGGCCGACAATAAGTCCAACTCAGTCAGTGCACTGCTGTGGAATGTTTTAAACTGAAATGTGCATTGGAATCTGTTTGTTTGCAGCAGATGATTTGACTAAGCTTTGATGCGCAGTCACTCTCTGACATTTGTGTATTTCAGCAGTGAACAATGTAAACTCGTTTTCTGAGCGCTTTGATTGCTTGCACATAGCAGTGCCCATGGCATGTGACAGAGAAGAGCACTCTCTCCACTAATCAGATAGATACGCTTCAAGCGTATTTACACAAAATAATGAAAACAGCTGTTAGGTACCTTTAAACTTGAGTGTGTTTTGTTATTAATCTACTAGCCTGTACACATGACAGTATAATTCTTCACTCACTCAAGTTGCCTTTAATGACACAGTAATAAAACTGAGAGGGATGAAAGTAATGGAATTGTAGAATGTAATGCCTCAATTGTTCTACAGTGTCTTCCTTTTTGCCAAAATAAACCACAATTAGGTCCATATGGTGTTTTGAAGTTTTCAAGCAATGACCCTAATAAAAAGTAATGAATTTCTGACAAAAGAAAGCGTGGCTCTCTTTTAAGCGGGTATCTTCACTATTGATCTAGATATGATTGTAGACCAATATGCTAATAGAAGAAAAAGGATTCAGTGTGCTTAGTACAAGTACTTTCATTTGTGGTTTGTTTTACTCACAAGAAATTCAAATTTTAAAGGTAGAAATATTATAATCCATTAGTTATGACTCCTGTGTTCAAAAGATCTGTTATTTAAAGCAAAGAAATATTCTTCAAGAATGGGAAATTTTACAAACATCTATAATAATGGAGTTTGTCACAAAGAAAGGGCTGAGAGAGTTTGTTTTAGAGAGTATCTTGTTCTTGTGTAGATTGAGCTTTTGAGGTTCTGGTTTTGCTTGTATAAGATTTTTATGTATTTCATACTGCTTCAAGGGAGAGTGACATTTTATTCCAAGTACTCCTACCACATTCTGAAACTTGTGTATGTGACACAAGTTACTTGGTTGGAGATTGGTTTTAAAATATCAGAGTAGGCAAAATCCTAAGAATATCTTTAATATTAATAAAGCATTATAGGTAGCCTAGAATCTTGAAAATGGATTAAATTAGAAAAACCATAAAACTGAGCAATAGATTGATTTCATAATTGCAAGGCTAGTGGAAGTGGGAGGAAAAGAAATTAAAAGGAAAATACACAAGGAATCAGATTTAAGATCTTTTTAACCAGGAATACCTAGATTTGAATCTATGCTCAAAAGCATACCAGCGTTTTCCCTCTGGGTATTATACTTAATTTTTCTGAGTCTTGATTTCCTCATTTTCAAGAGATAGGAGTTATGACAAGGATTAAAATGATGTCATGATGCATCTAACAGATTATGTGGCAGATACTAGGCACTCAATGAATATGGTTTAATTTTATTATTGTTTATTATTATTGAGACCAACCTCCTAAAGTAGCTCATTAGAATGACTTAGAGTGTGCTGTGTGTGAGAATATGGGTGTGCAAATACGTATGTGTTGAATTCAGTTAGACAATTCAGTGCATATTTACAGAGTCCCTACTATGTGCCAAGAATGTTCATGGTATTATAAAAAATGCAATACTAAATAAAATTCTGTTTTAAGAATTTCTAATGTAATGGACATATAAAAGTGAGACTGGGCAAGACAAATGTAGAGAAACAAACAAGTTTCATCGGAAATATACGAGAAGGTGAAAATAATTCACCCTGAGTAGGACGTGGGAAAGCTAGATAGAGAAGGATAGGGGAGAATGACAAGCATCTGAAGTAAAGGGGCTGGGGCTTTTAAAAAGGAGTTTAACTTTTGGGAGTATGGAAGGTAGTGTTGTGGGAGAGTGGGGAAAGCCACATGCACAGCATCATTGGATGACTGTTGTGCTGTGTCATACTAGGTGCTAGGTTTACAAAGTGGGTAAGATGTGATCCTGTCCTCAAGGGTCAAAAATTTCCACCAAAATATTATGAGAACGAGACTGCCCCACTGTGTCTCATGCACCCAGTTCATCTTGCCAAGGGGCAACTTTGACTCTTAAAATTATGAGTAATTCATTGACATTCTGTTTGCTGTTCATTTGTTTAGATATATACTTTGGGTTAATATGGTGAATGATATGGTTTGGCTCTGTGTCCCCACCCAAATCTCACCTTGAACTGTAATCTCCATAATCTTCACATGTCAAGGGCAGGACAAGGTGGAGATCATTGAATCACAGGGGCGGTTTCACTCATGCTGTTCTCGTGATAATAAGTGAGTTTCATGAGATCTGATGGTTATATATGTGTCTGGTATTTCCCCTGCTTGCACTTATTCTCCCTCCTGCTGCGCTGTGAAGTGCCTTCTGCCATGATTATAAGTTTCCTGAGGCCTCCCCAGTTAAGTGGAACTGTGAGTCAATTAAACCTCTTCTTTTTTTTTTTTTTTTTTTGAATGAACATTTTAAAATATCTTTATTAGGCACAGCTGCATACAAATGGTATTTATATTTTGGGTTTTTATTATTATTATTATTATTATTATTATTATTATACTTTAGGCTCTGTGGTACATGTGCGCAACGTGCAGGTAAGTTACATATGTATACATGTGCCATGCTGGTGCACTGCACCCACCAACTCGTCATCTAGCATTAGGTATATCTCCCAATGCTATCCCTCCCCCCTCCACCCACCCCACAACAGTCCCCGAAGTGTGATGTTCCCCTTCCTGTGTCCATGTGTTCTCATTGTTCAGTTCCCACCTATGAGTGAGAATATGCGGTGTTTGGTTTTTTGTTCTTGCGATAGTTTACTGAGAATGATGATTTCCAATTTCATCCATGTCCCTACAAAGGACGTGAACTCATCATTTTTTATGGCTGCATAGTATTTCATGGTGTATATGTGCCACATTTTCTTAATCCAGTCTATCATTGTTGGACATTTGGGTTGGTTCCAAGTCTTTGCTATTGTGAATAATGCGGCAATAAACATACGTGTGCATGTGTCTTTATAGCAGCATGATTTATAGTCCTTTGGGTATATACCCAGTAATGGGATGGCTGGGTCAAATGGAATTTCTAGTTCTAGATCCCTGAGGAATCACCACACTGACTTCCACAAGGGTTGAACTAGTTTACAGTCCCACCAACAGTGTAAAAGTGTTCCTATTTCTCCACATCCTCTCCAGCACCTGTTGTTTCCTGACTTTTTAATGATTGCCATTCTAACTGGTGTGAGATGGTATCTCATTGTGGTTTTGATTTGCATTTCTCTGATGGCCAGTGATGGTGAGCATTTTTTCATGTGTTTTTTGGCTGCATAAATGTCTTCTTTTGAGAAGTGTCTGTTCATGTCCTTCGCCCACTTTTTGATGGGGTCGTTTGTCTTTTTCTTGTAAATTTGTTTGAGTTCATTGTAGATTCTGGATATTAGCCCTTTGTCAGATGAGTAGGTTGCGAAAATTTTCTCCCATTTTGTAGGTTGCCTGTTCACTCTGATGGTAGTTTCCTTTGCTGTGCAGAAGCTCTTTAGTTTAATTAGATCCCATTTGTCAATTTTGGCTTTTGTTGCCATTGCTTTTGGTGTTTTAGACATGAAGTCCTTGCCCATGCCTATGTCCTGAATGGTATTGCCTAGGTTTTCTTCTAGGGTTTTTATGGTTTTAGGTCTAACATTTAAGTCTTTAATCCATCTTGAATTGATTTTTGTATAAGGTGTAAGGAAGGGATCCAGTTTCAGCTTTCTACATATGGCTAGCCAGTTTTCCCAGCACCATTTATTAAACAGGGAATCCTTTCCCCATTTCTTGTTTGTGTCAGGTTTGTCAAAGATCAGATAGTTGTAGATATGTGGCATTATTTCTGACGGCTCTGTTCTGTTCCATTGATCTATATCTCTGTTTTGGTACCAGTACCATGCTGTTTTGGTTACTGTAGCCTTGTAGTATAGTTTGAAGTCAGGTAGCGTGATGCCTCCAGCTTTGCTCTTTTGGCTTAGGATTGACTTGGCGATGCGGGCTCTTTTTTGGTTCCATATGAACTTTAAAGTAGTTTTTTCCAATTCTGTGAAGAAAGTCATTGGTAACTTGATGGGGATGGCATTGAATCTGTAAATTACCTTGGGAAGGATGGCTATTTTCATGATATTGATTCTTCCTACCCATGAGCATGGAATGTTCTTCCATTTGTTTGTATCCTCTTTTATTTCCTTGAGCAGTGGTTTGTAGTTCTTGAAGAGGTCCTTCACATCCCTTGTAAGTTGGATTCCTAGGTATTTTATTCTCTTTGAAGCAATTGTGAATGGGAGTTCACTCATGATTTGGCTCTCTGTTTGTCTGTTATTGATGTATAAGAATGCTTGTGATTTTTGTACATTGATTTTGTATCCTGAGACTTTGCTGAAGTTGCTTATCAGCTTAAGGAGATTTTGGGCTGAGACAATGGGGTTTTCTAGATATACTATCATGTCATCTGCAAACAGGGACAATTTGACTTCCTCTTTTCCTAATTGAATACCCTTGATTTCCTTCTCCTGCCTAATTGCCCTGGCCAGAACTTCCAACACTATGTTGAATAGAAGTGGTGAGAGAGGGCATCCCTGTCTTGTGCCAGTTTTCAAAGGGAATGCTTCCAGTTTTTGCCCATTCAGTATGATATTGGCTGTGGGTTTGACATAAATAGCTCTTATTATTTTGAGATACGACCCATCAATACCTAATTTATTGAGAGTTTTTAGCATGAAGGGTTGTTGAATTTTGTCAAAGGCCTTTTCTGCATCTATTGAGATAATCATGTGGTTTTTGTCTTTGGTTCTGTTTATATGCTGGATTACATTTATTGATTTGCGTATATTGAACCAGCCTTGCATCCCAGGGATGAAGCCCACTTGATCATGGTGGATAAGCTTTTTGATGTGCTGCTGGATTCTGTTTGCCAGTATTTTATTGAGGATTTTTGCATCAATGTTCATCAAGGATATTGGTCTAAAATTCTCTTTTTTGGTTGTGTCTCTGCCAGGCTTTGGTATCAGGATGATGCTGGCCTCATAAAATGAGTTAGAGAGGATTCCCTCTTTTTCTATTGATTGGAATAGTTTCAGAAGGAATGGTACCAGCTCCTCCTTGTACCTCTGGTAGAATTCGGCTGTGAACCCATCTGGTCCTGGACTTTTTTTTGGTTGGTAAGCTATTGATTATTGCCACAATTTCAGCTCCTGTTATTGGTCTATTCAGAGATTCAACTTCTTCCTGGTTTAGTCTTGGGAGGGTGTATGTGTTGAGTAATTTATCCATTTCTTCTAGATTTTCTAGTTTATTTGCGTAGAGGTGTTTGTAATATTCTCTGATGGTAGTTTGTATTTCTGTGGGATCGGTGGTGATAGCCCCTTTATCATTTTTTATTGCATCTATTTGATTCTTCTCTCTTTTTTTCTTTATTAATCTTGCTAGCGGTCTATCAATTTTGTTGATCCTTTCAAAAAACCAGCTCCTGGATTCATTTATTTTTTGAAGGGTTTTTTGTGTCTCTATTTCCTTCAGTTCTGCTCTGATTTTAGTTATTTCTTGCCTTCTGCTAGCTTTTGAATGTGTTTGCTCTTGCTTTTCTAGTTCTTTTAATTGTGATGTTAGGGTGTCAATTTTGGATCTTTCCTGCTTTCTCTTGTGGGCATTTAGTGCTATAAATTTCCCTCTACACACTGCTTTGAATGCATCCCAGAGATTCTGGTATGTTGTGTCTTGGTTCTCGTTGGTTTCAAAGAACATCTTTATTTCTGCCTTCATTTCGTTATGTACCCAGTAGTCATTCAGGAGGAGGTTGTTCAGTTTCCACGTAGTTGAGCGGTTTTGAGTGAGATTCTTAATCCTGAGTTCTAGCTTGATTGCACTGTGATCTGAGAGATAGTTTGTTATAATTTCTGTTCTTTTACGTTTATTGAGGAGAGCTGTACTTCCAAGTATATGGTCAATTTTGGAATAGGTGTGGTGTGGTGCTGAAAAAAATGTATATTCTGTTGATTTGGGGTGGAGAGTTCTGTAGATGTGTATTAGGTCTGGTTGGTGCAGAGCTGAGTTCAATTCCTGGGTATCCTTGTTGATTTTCTGTTTCGTTGATCTGTCTAATGTTGACAGTGGGGTGTTAAAGTCTCCCATTATTAATGTGTGGGAGTCTAAGTCTCTTTGTAGGTCACTCAGGACTTGCTTTATGAATCTGGGTGCTCCTGTATTGGGTGCATATATATTTAGGATAGTTAGCTCTTCTTGTTGAATTAATCCCTTTACCATTATGTAATGGCCTTCTTTGTCTCTTTTGATCTTTGTTGGTTTAAAGTCTGTTTTATCAGAGACTAGGATTGCAACCCCTGCCTTTTTTTGTTTTCCATTTGCTTGGTAGATCTTCCTCCATCCTTTTATTTTGAGCCTATGTGTGTCTCTGCACGTGAGATGGGTTTCCTGAATACAGCACACTGATGGGTCTTGACTCTTTGTCCAATTTGCCCGTCTTTGTCTTTTAATTGTAGCATTTAGCCCATTTACATTTAAAGTTAATATTGTTATGTGTGAATTTGATCCTGTCATTATGATGTTAGCTGGTTATTTTGCTCGTTAGTTGATGCAGTCTCTTCCTAGTCTCGATGGTCTTTACATTTCGGTATGATTTTGCAGTGGCTGGTACCGGTTATGCCTTTCCATGTTTAGCGCTCCCTTCAGGAGCTCTTTTAGGGCAGGCCTGGTGGTGACAAAATCTCTCAGCATTTGCTTGTCTGTAAAGTATTTTATTTCTCCTTCACTTATGAAGCTTAGTTTGGCTGGATATGAAATTCTGGGTTGAAAATTCTTTTCTTTAAGAATGTTGAATATTGGCCCCCACTCTCTTCTGGCTTGTAGGGTTTCTGCCGAGAGATCCACTGTTAGTCTGATGGGCTTCCCTTTGATTGTAACCCGACCTTTCTCTCTGGCTGCCCTTAATATTTTTTCCTTCATTTCAACTTTGGTGAATCTGACAATTATGTGTCTTGGAGTGGCTCTTCTAGAGGAGTATCTTTTTGGCGTTCTCTGTATTTCCTGAATCTGAATGTTGGCCTGCCTTGCTAGATTGGGGAAGTTCTCCTGGATAATATCCTGCAGAGTGTTTTCCAACTTGGTTCCATTCTCCCCGTCACTTTCAGGTACACCAATCAGACGTAGATTTGGTCTTTTCACATAGTCCCACATTTCTTGGAGGCTTTGCTCGTTTCTTTTTATTCTTTTTTCTCTAAACTTCCCTTCTCGCTTCATTTCATTCATTTCATCTTCCAGGGCTGATACCCTTTCTTCCATTTGATCGCATTGGCTCCTGAGGCTTCTGCATTCTTCACGTAGTTCTCGATCCTTGGTTTTCAGCTCCATCAGCTCCTTTAAGCACTTCTCTGTATTGGTTATTCTAGTTATACATTCTTCTAAATTTTTTTCAAAGTTTTCAACTTCTTTGCCTTTGGTTTGAATATCCTCTCGTAGCTCGGAGTAATTTGATCGTCTGAAGCCTTCTTCTCTTAGCTCGTCAAAGTCATTCTCCGTCCAGCTTTGTTCCGTTGCTGGTGAGGAACTGCATTCCTTTGGAGGAGGAGAGGTACTCTGCTTTTTAGAGTTTCCAGTTTTTCTGCTCTGTTTTTTCCCCATCTTTGTGGTTTTATCTACTTTTGGTCTTTGATGATGGTGATGTACAGATGGGTTTTTGGTGTGGATGTCCTTTCTGTTAGTTTTCCTTCTAACAGACAGGACCCTCAGCTGCAGGTCTGTTGGAGTACCTGGCCGGCCGTGTGAGGTGTCAGTCTGCCCCTGCTGGGGGGTGCCTCCCAGTTAGGCTGCTCGGGGTCAGGGGTCAGGGACCCAGTTGAGGAGGCAGTCTGCCCGTTCTCAGATCTCCAGCTGCGTGCTGGGAGAACCACTGCTCTCCTCAAAGCTGTCAGACAGGGACATTTAAGTCTGCAGAGGTTACTGCTGTCTTTTTGTTTGTCTGTGCCCTGCCCCCAGAGGTGGAGCCTACAGGGGCAGGCAGGCCTCCTGGAGCTGTGGTGGGCTCCACCCAGTTCAAGCTTCCTGGCTGCTTTGTTTACCTAAGCGAGCCTGGGCAATGGCGGGCGCCCCTCCCCCAGCCTCGCTGCCGACTTGCTGTTTGATCTCAGACTGCTGTGCTAGCAATCAGCGAGACTCCGTGGGCGTAGGACCCTCTGAGCCAGGTGCAGGCTATACTCTCCTGGGGCACTGTTTCCTAAGCCCGTCGGAAAAGCACAGTATTCGGGTGGGAGTGGCCCGATTTTCCAGGTGCCGTCTGTCACCCCTGGAAAGGGAACTCCCTGACTCCTTGCGCTTCCCGAGTGAGGCAATGCCTCGCCCCTGCTTCGGCTGGCGCACGGTGCACTCACCCACTGACCTGCGCCCACTGTCTGGCACTGCCTAGTGAGATGAACACGGTACCTCAGATGGAAATGCAGAAATCACCCGTCTTCTGCGTCGCTCACGCTGGGAGCTGTAGACCGGAGCTATTCCTATTCGGCCATCTTGGCTCCTCCCCCTAGAAATTATATTTCTATGTGAAATTGAAAAACATCCTTATGAGTTTTGTGTTTTAAAATTGTTTGAAATACCACATAACCTTCTCTCTCACTTCAGTCTTTTCACTCATTTTGCCTTTTGTGCCTGTATAGAAACAGGCTGGGTGAGGTGAGGTTCCTTGATTTATCCAGAGTACACAGCTCACCAATGGCGGAACCATAGCGTCCATCATGTGATGTCCGGGATAGGCACAATGTCTTCAGTGTTGGAACAAGATTTCCGAATCATCGTTATTATATTGTTGGTAGCTCTCCTTTATGCATCACTGCATACATTTTCATTTAATCCTTCCTATCCTCCTCCAGTAATATTTCTTCAGTTTTACAGCTGAGAAAATTAAGGCTTTGTTCTATTGCATAACAAACTACTCCAAAATTGAGTGTTCTTAAACAATTATATTTTTATACTTCAGGAATTTTGTGAGTCAAGAATTTGGGTAGGACTGGCCGAGTGACTCTTCCCTGTGGCCTTGGCAGTGGTGACTCAGTGCTCCTCAGCTGGTGGATGAGGAGGTCTGGAGAGTCCCAGAGGCTCTTCTTACATGGCTGGTCCCTCAGCAGGAATGGCTAAAGTCTAGGCGTAGCTAGGACTGTTAGCCAGAACACTTTTTTGCATGATGACTTAAGATCCCAAAGAAGGTATTTCAAGAGAGGCAGATGGAAGCTGCGTGGCCGTTTCTAACCAAGCCAGTAGGCAACCAGTCTTTGGGTCCATGTCTGCAGACCACATTCCTAGTTGGGTCTGTGGGGATGGGTCTTGCCGTTCTTGTCATTTAGTCAGGTTCTGTGTGTAGATCCAAGCCTAAGGCATTATTCTACACTTCTTTTTACCTAGTGCTTACTTTGTAAGGCAACTGCCGGCCTCTGGAGAGGGAGAGTGAGAACTTCCCACCTTCTTTGCCAGTCCATACTTAGAAACTCCATAAAAACCAAAGGCAAACATAGCTGTCTCCAATCTGAGGAGTGTGATCATGTGCCTGTGCATGTATGTGTGTGGGCATGTGTGTATTTTAATTCCCTTTAGATGATAACCCCTCAAGGATGATGAATGTCATAGAAAATTCAGATAAAAATGTTTTGTGACTAAAGGTTAGATGGCACAGTCTACAGAGCCTGTAACTGAGAGCCAGAAACCTGGGTTCAGTTCCCTACTCTGCCACTTCCTTGCTATGTGACATCATTGGCAGGTCAATTTATCTGAGCCTTAATTTCTTCATCTGTAACATAAGAGGGTTATACAAAATCACTGCTAAGGGCTATGGTATATGTGCCTATAATTATCATTTTTTTAACTATATGGGTATGTTCAACCTTTTTGTACTTCTGCTTTACTTTCTACCACCTTGAAACCAAGACAATGGTAGAGATAGAGGAAGGATTCAGCGTGGTTAGAAATCTTAACAAAATGGTATACACCCGCTTCCCCTCAGTGCTTTGATTTTAATACAGTTCTTCAGAGCAAATATTTGCTGATTTACCTAATGGCAGTGTTAGTATTGCTTTTTGTTTACCACGTTTCTTTGAATGACATCAGGCTTTTGGTAGCCAAATATTGTGCTGGGCTAAGAATGCATCCACACGAACACTGAGCTCCCTTATATGTTTGCTCTTTTTTCTTTGTAAGTCTTCTTCCATAAAGAAATATAATATCAGCAAAGGGGCTTTTTGTTGTGTCTTAAAAATCCATCTTTGGCTGAGTGAGTGACTCACGCCTGTAATCCCAGCATTTTGGGAGGCCAAGGCAGCGATGGGAGGGATCCTAAGCCCAGGAGTTCAAGACCAGCCCAGGCAACATGGCAAAACCTCGTCCTTACAAAAAATTTTCGAAAACATTAGCGAGGTTTGGTGGTGTGAGCCTCTAGTTCCAGGTACTCAGGAGGCTGAGGTGGGAGAATCACCAGAGCCTAGGAAGTCAAGGCTGCAGTGAGTCCAGATTGTGCCACTGCACTCTAGCCTGGGTGACAGGAGTGAGACTCTGTCTTAAAAAAAATCCATCTTTGAATAACCCCTAAAGTATGTTAACAGTATATACCCATAAATGATAGTGACAGGCTCTCTCTGGACCTCTTGAATCCCCAGTCAAGAATAATGTTGCCACAATGACCCAGGCTTCTTTCAGAGAAATTCTTTTGCGAAGGTATGGAGATGTGTGACAAGAACAGATTCCCATCAGTAGCTGTCTCCCTCCTGTTCCCCGCAGGTCTTCCCTCTCTTCCCTTTCCCTCCTCTTTGCTCCCCACCTTCCCTTTTCCTTTCCCCACTTCCTCCTTCCCTTTTCCTTCAAGATTTATTAGGGGGAGGAGAAAGGTAGAGGCTGAGTATTTCCATAGTGTACGAGCCCTGTGAACTGTTCTGTGTTTTTCCCTGAAGGTTTTCTCCAGCGCTCCTATCAGATTTCCCTAGTGTCAACCTAACCCAACAAAATGCAGCTGTACTCAAGTTAGCTACTACCTTTTCCAGAACTTATTTGGACCTTTTTGATGCCCTGCCAAATCGTACAGTTAACTTTGGACTCTTGTGGAAGAAGGAGAAAAAGTTAAGCAATTGCCATAGCACTAGGTTTTGGAAAAAGCTTTGTTTCCCCACATATATTTCTGATTTTTGTTCCTTTCCCCCTTCCCACGCCTTACCTTATCTTAACCCTCAGGACACCCTCTCTAGAAAGCTCAACTTTTCCTTCAGTGCCCACCTGAGAGATGGAAGAAATGAGAAGAAATGAAACTCACAGATACTCCCCTCTGCAGATTTTACAAAAGCCTGACTTGATAGAGGAGACTAAATGAATATTAAACATAATTGGCAATAGTAAGCAGTTAAAGGTTTTTCAATAGAGGTATTTTTTCTTTTAAAGCAAAATATTTAGTAATTTCAGTAACTTGAGGCTGCAAAATTTGCTAACGACAGGCAATCCTCTGATAAATATGAGGTTGTAAGATTAGAGTAAATTTGTTTATATGTGGGACAAAAATATTTTCATTTGTAACAGAAAGTTATTTTTGAAAAAGAGGTGATACTGCTTAGTGTTTGATCCAACATGACAATTTTCCTTCAAGATTCTTATGAAAGTTTCCATGCCAGAACTTCACACATATATATTCAAAGATAAATGTTTTTAAAAGGAAGAGCTTCCTTTAACAGAATCACAGCATCACTTTACTCAAATTAAGTACTGATGATGTGCAAAAAGTAGTTTTTAGTCTATGTTCACCCACAAATCTGACATCAGTATGCATTTTTATATATTTTTCTCCAAATAGATTTCTTTAATTCAGTGAGCAACATTTTAATCTGTGTGGGGCTTTGATCGTTCTATTTTGAAACCTTACAGAGACATAATAACAATGCTGATAAATTATACATACGGTTTAGTTAACATTGTTATGTTATTACTTTAAAAATAAATATGGTGTTATATATTGCTCAAGCTCCAGGTAATAGACAGCCATGGTATATAGCTAATCTGAGAGATTTCTCAGCTTCTCAGAGGACAGAATTAATGGATCTCCTTTGGAGTTATGCCTCCTAAAATACACTTTTAAACTGTGCTTAAACTCATTCATGGAAATACCCCTTTCTTAAAATGTTAAGGATGTCATTCTTTCCAGAAATGTGTATTTAATTGTGCACTCTAAAAATATAGAGACATTTTGTTTATGTTTTTTCAGTAGAGGAGATTGTTTGGTAATTAGAGATTATTGTTAAAGAGGCAAATTATTTTGAAAATATACATTTATTGAGGGGAGATCTGGGAATTTAAACTAGACAGAGAGGTTACATCTACAATTGTGTATTACCAGTACAGCAGCAGTTTAGTAAATTGGTATATAAACAAGCATCTGTTGCAGGAATGTAAGAATGACATCATAAAGGATGTATGGAAAATTTTAATTGAAAAAGAGTGATGCACAAATGCAGCAGGAGTTTAAGTCTAAATTGATTTTGCCAACAGAGTAAAAGTGGAATTCTTTTAAAACATTCCAATAATGTAAAGTATTTAAAATGTAATGTCCTGTTAATGTACCTAAAAATTAGACTCTAGGTCATCCAATAAGAATACTGCTTACAGTAATACAGCCTATGTAATATGCAATTATCTTGACCATAGTTTTATTTTTCAACAATTTTGTCATAAAACAGCAGTAAGATACAATGAACTTGATTCATTTTTTTGTGTGAATCATTTAATAGGCCATTACATCTACTATATTAGACTCCATTCTCCTTTCAGAGCTTTTCATTATAAGGCTGTCTTTAATGGAAAGAAGTTTAACCTTTCCTCCCAGATAGAGTGAACCCCATAACAGTGTAAACATTCTCATTATAAAATAAAATCCCCTTCCCCAAGGGCAGTGCTATAATTACGTTGCAGAGCATTGTAGAATGTTTTTCTTCAGAAATGCTGTCTCATTCTTGTTCTCAAGTTTCTATCATTTTCAAACAATCAATAATATTTTTAAATTATAGTTTAATAAAATGCATATGATCTAGTTTAAAAATATTTTGAAGTTATTTTAATCAACTTTGCAAAGAAGTCATCAGTAAAATTGCTGTTGATTTATAAATGGGATAATTAGAGGCTTTCCTCCTAAGTACTGTTCACTGGCATTGTGGCTGTTTTTATTGCCTAGTCAAACCTCTTCATTCAATTTTAAAATTGCCATTTGAATGAACTGCACTATGCGCTTGCCAAATAATGTCACCGTTAATACTTTGCCTCCTCTATTTCATTGTCCAGTCTGCAAATGCACAATAAATTGTTTGATAAGGGGGTCAATGAGGTTTGCTAGTTTTTTAAGTGAATTATAACCAAGCAGTTCAGATTATGTCACACTCTTATTGTTATGGTAGAGCTGTGTTTAAAAGATAGCAGTACAGTACTTTGGTTCACTTTGCACTGTTACATCAAGAATATATCCTGTACAAATCAGGATAGTGTGATTCTTCAACAAATTGCCAATCTTTATATCGAGAAAAAAGAAAAATGCCACTTTGAGATGTATAGACTTCACCCCTTGGGAAGGGGGTTGCTGAAATTGACAGGTTCTTGGTTTGCAGAGACAGCCTGGTTTCTATGTAAATGTGTTAGAACAAAGATTTAATAGGATTATTTCAAGATAATATTTTTATGAAGATGCCAAAGGAAGTATTCACTGAAAGGCCTAAGGACTATATGTTGTTAGTATGAAAATGCTCAGCTGGTCAATATTATCTGTTCCATAGATAGCAATTATATTTCCCTAGGTGTGTGGACTCATTGGCTATTTACTATGAATTGTAAGAGGTGGTTTTTCTACCCTTTGACTTGCAGATACAAAATCATAATGTCTTTTTGGGTTTACTTTCATGAGAAGGAAGTTGAGATTTTCTTAAATGCATATCTTTCTGCTTATGCAGAATTGCTGAGTGTTTTTGAGAAATTTAAAAGGCAAAAGTAAGAAACTTTGTGCTTGTTGCATCTAAAAGCAAGTCTGTTTGTGTGTGTCTCTCCCTTTGTAACAGAAGGAATGTTTCTTATGTTTCTGTCTTCAGACAGTTGGCACACATTTCATCTCAGCAGCTGCTTTCTCTTAAAGTGCAGTAGAGTGTAGGACTGTAGTGACACCAGCATTAATACTTCACATTCTGCTATCATATGCTGTCACTGGGAAATATGGATCTAGGTTACATGTGTTTGCAGACTTTGTACTGCTGAATTATGAAAGCTGACTCTGTTGGTGGATTGTGTTGTATTCAGAGACTGTGAACTGAACAATAAATGACTGCAGTAGGCTGTTTAGAGTGTTAGAGCATGCTCTCCTTTCAGGGACTAATTGAGCCTGAGCTTTAAAATTTAAAGTGCCAAATTGTGCTGGAAAATACCTTAAAATAAACATCTAAATAATTTTTGTCAAATGGCATTTTTATATGCTATCTTTGACTTTAAAAATTTTTAGATCCTCATTTTTTCTACTGTTGCATAAATCCTTGCACTTGAGATATGTAAAACAATAAGCATATTGCAGACGATCAAAGAAAACTTTTTTCCCATTCAGATAAAAATTTGCAAAGAAAATCATTGTTAAAATTGCTTACTATGGTTGTAAAAATTAAAATAATGTTTCAGACTCTGTGTCTTTTTATAAACAGTTTAAAATACAACAGCCAGGACAGAGCTAGTAAGATGACAATCGTTCTTTTGCCTTTGTGTCTGAGCTATGCCTACACACACAACACACAGGCACATACATATATATTTGTATAGGTAGACACAACCATACATATATATTAATTTTTTAGTTAATACAATTTCTGAAAAAGCAATTGCTGATTTATAAACAGAATGAGGATAGCACATAGGATAATATAATACCAGAATAATAGAGCATGAAATGTGCACATGGGAGAAATGTTTAGGTAAAAACAAATTTATAGATCAGTACCTGGAGGTATAGATAATTGATGCGGAGTGGCTAGTAGCGTGTTGTAAAGGATGGATGGTGAGTATTTTCATGTCTTTTCCATTTTACGACAGATGAAATTTGTGTGGCTTATTTGTAAGTTTGGTTTGGGTCTATCTAACTTTTGGAGTTTAATTGAAATTTTATTGTAAACTTTGCTTTGCAATGTGCAGAATGGGTACTGGGGCAGAGACTTTTTCTGACCTATATTTTTTCAGTTGAAAACTGCCTTGGGAGTCATTGTGTATCACACAAGCCACCCGCTTATTTCCATCTTGCCCTACATGGCACTGGTTCGAAGTAGTGAGATACATTTAGTGAGGTAACATAAAGGTCTCAAGTTGTGAAAGTACAAATTTGTAAATATGTAGGATTCTTAATCTTTTTCTTTTTTTGGCTTTTTGAATTCTAAGATTCTTAATTTTTTAATCCATTGTTTATATTACCTGGTTTTTATTTTATTTTATTTTTGTAGTTTATTATTTTTTTTTAATAGACCGAGTCTCGCCTTGCTGCCCAGGCTGGTCTTGAACTCCTCGGCCCAAGCGATCCCCCTGCCTCAGCATCTCAAAGTGCTGGGATTACTGGCCTGAGCCACTGTGCCCGGCCTGTGGTTTTGCTATTTGAGAAAGAAAAAACTTCCTACCTTGATAGCACAGTATAAAACAGTGGTTGTGACAGTGCTGCTAACTTGTATAAAGTTTAGGATTATGATTGGTTTTAAATTTTATAATTCCTGTTTTTCTCTTTTTCTAAGAATTGGTGTCAAAAAAGATACACTTTTTTCCCAAAAGTAATGTGAAAAATTTGCATTGTCCCTTATTGTTTTCACCT
This sequence comes from Pongo pygmaeus, assembly GCF_028885625.2. NCBI lineage: Eukaryota > Metazoa > Chordata > Mammalia > Primates > Hominidae > Pongo > Pongo pygmaeus. The sequence goes on along the minus strand of NC_072384.2, from coordinate 43,462,201 downwards.
ATTAAGTGAGCAGACTGTTTGCCTTTACCCAGAGGGGTTCTTAACACTCTCGAGTCTGCAGAAATCATGTTGGTAGCCTGGAATGATATTAATAATTTTCCATCTGTCCTGTGGCATCAATTTATGATTCCATATGTCCTTAATGTCACCAGGTATGTGGCATTTGCTTGCTCTTTTTCCTTGTGGAAGTTTATTTCTAAGTGACCCGTTTAAAAATCCCTTCAGTTTGGGACTGTGCACCTCAGGTGAACACCACTTCCCTATCTCAAGAAGGCACAGCCTAGGAGTTTGTTTTCCAGTGCAGTGATTTGTGTAGTGCCCTGATGTGGTGTACATAAGGCATTCTTTCTTTTCTTTTTTCTTTTGAGGTGGAGTCTCACTCTGTTGCCCAGCCTGGAGTGCAGTGGCATGATCTTGGCTCACTGCAACCTCCACCTCCCAGGTTCAAGTGATTCTCCTGCCTCAGCCTCCCAAGTAGCTAGGACTACAGGCACGCGCCACCACGCCCAGCTAACTTTTGTATTTTTAGTAGAGACGGGGTTTCCATGTTGGCCAGGATGGTCTTGATCTCCTGACCTCGTGATCCACCCGCCTCATCCTCCCAAAGTGCTGGTATTACAGGCGTGAGCCACCGCACCCAGCGTACATAAGACATTCAATTGAACAGTGCATTATTTGACAGAACAGTTGCCTATCATTTATGTTCAAGAAGTGCACACAATATATTCAGGACTGACACAACTGTCCATTAGCCCTTCATTTCTGGTTCTGCCTCAAATCAGTGCTACCTATGGACATTTGGCTCTGTTTGTTGAAAAGATGTGCTCTTGCCGAAAACAGTACTGTCTGAGGTTGGAAATCTAAAATGCTGCTGTTAGCTGATTGCAAAAACATAAAACACATCAACAGTTTTGGCAGTAGAATTAAATGTGTGAATGAATTGAATAAAAGGTGAAAACAGCACTTTTCTCTCTTAGCCATGGTTCTATGCAATTGGGGCCATTAAATACAGTTTATAGAGTCCTATCACTACTTCTTTGTAAAGGCTACAGTGACCTCGAGTTCCCCTTGTGTTTCTCTTTCTTTTCCACAGACATCTGTATTAAAAAAGGAATCCATTAAATAAAACTTGTGGAAGTGCCTTATAAGATCAAAACACATCCAAGGAGCCAGTATTTGAGACCTTGAAAAGAAATTAAACATTAAATTTGGGTTATTCCCATGCTTAATTAAAGTAGAATGAGTTGGATATAGAAGTATATCTTGTCATGTAATCAGAAAAAGTGACGCTTTTAACATGTGAATGCGTGTTACGACCCAGCTTAGCTATGTAGCATTCTCTTAAAAATTCACCCTTTCTTATTCTTGATTTCTCCTAATATGTACATATGTTCTGACTTCCCATACATCCAACATCTTTGGTGACTTGGTTTCCCATAAACTTTATTACCTTTCACAAGTTTCATGTAGAATTTTTTCTGCTTAGATGAGTAAGGTAGAATCAGTGAGAAAGCTCTAGATTGTAACTATCAATTATAATACTAATTACAAAACTTATTCCATATTGCTTACCTCCTCAAAAGTAAATTGTGCTTTCCAACCTCAAATGTTGGCAAAACTTGAGCTTTTCACTCTTTGCAACATAGCATATGTCAAAAATATCTGTACTTCAAGGGGGAAACTAAGGCAGAAGTGATTGGATAATTTAGTTGTGTCACAGAGAGTTAAACGTCTTTTTTATTGAGGTAATGATCATCATTTATGATGGCTGGTTCTGTGCTCATCTGTAGCCTCTGACACATTTTTGGAGAACATTACTAATACTCTGGATATAATTTGAAGTGTTTTCTATAGTGAAAAGATCTCCAGCCTGGTGGTTGGAGTTGCAGCAGTGTTACTAACTGGCTGCCTGTGGTCAGGCCCCTCATTTAACCTTTTACAACCTTAGTGTCTGAATCTGTAAAATGAAATCATTGAGCTGGATTATATCTCAAGTTCCTCTAAGTTTCAAAATTCTGTCATTTTATATTTCTAATTAGAAGCTTGGCTTTATCACAGTTATGCAAGATTAGAAAATATACAAATTCCAAAAGTTATTGTTTATCTTTAATCATCCCAAGCAGTAAAGCTCAAATATTTTCAGTTTTAGAAAAATGATTTTTAAAATGAGCTTGGAAAGTGCTCTGTGTTCTTTAGTTTGCATAGCTAGAACATAAGAGAGAGGAAAGTAGATTTAATAAAATCAGTCACAGGTTAATATGATTTTTAACTTTTGCTTTTCAAAAAATCTTCATGTAAATTACTTATTTCAGTGTGTTATTATGTACAGCATTAGTTTTGTAATTAGTTATTTTAGTTATCTGTAGCCAAAATTAAAAATAGGTGACCCCCTCCTTCTCAACCCTGCTCCTAAATTCTTAAAATCAATTATGTCAGTATTTTAACTCATTCAATTTTATAATTGTTTATATTTACATTGAAATAAGAGATTCATATTCCCTTTTGGCTCATAATTCATCATTGTGTGGTTGGTTGTTCAACAAATCAAATAGGAGCATGTTCTCTTTATTGCTATTTGTGGTATACTCAAGAGTGAGTCCTGGACTAGGTAGCAGGGACCTGGTTACTTCCCAGCTCTGCTATTAACTACCCATGTGACTGGATAAAGTACCTAATCAGTTATAGAGCTTCAGCCTCCTCATTTGTAGAATGGGATGATATACCCTCTCCCTGCATAGGGCACAATGCCTTGCGGAGTCCATGAGTTTAATAAATATACGTTTCACTCAACACAACTGAGTTGTGGAATTCTTGTCCTAAGTTCTGCCCATCAAGGTTGGGAGTTGGGGGATATGATTCAAAGGAAATAATTGTTTGGCAGTCTTTTTTGTATGTTAACTTTAATTTCTCCCTCCAAATGAGATGGTAGCTTTTGAACCGTTATTTAGCTAAGCAAACATTTTTTCAAACGTTATGTTATCAGAAGTAGAGCTGATTTTGTTGGAGCAGGAGGGGAGACCCTACCAGGTTGCTTTCTCCTGCCCACTCATGTCTTTCTGTAAACCCAGAAAGGGCTATGCAGAACTTCTTGGGCTCTATAAACAGACTTTTTGAAAACCATCGTGGATCCATAATTGCAGAAAATTATTTGTTCAAAAGGACATAAAGAATATTTAGAATGACTCCCTTGAAGTTGATCCAAAACTTCTTGTCATGATATGACTTGGGCTGGAATATAATTCCATTGCGTCACCTTTCTTTCACAGGAAAGTAAAACAGATTGCTTGCCAAATCTGTGTTAATCAGCATTTTTGTTATAATTGCCAGGATATTCAGTTTACAGGAATAAATAAATATATATATGATATATATATAAATATATAAAATATATATATTTTTAATCCTTAAAGGTCTTAGTTCACATTTTTATAGTGAGTGAGAAGTATGTTGGATGACAATATATAGCTGTCCATTTTGATTGGCTATGTTGTTATCAAGTTGCAATTTCCAATTAGCTTAAAAAGATCAGATAATTTATGCACACAGTGTTGTTTGACGTGAATAAAGGTTGTCCCTCTCACAGGACCTCACCCAGGGAAATCAGTTTTAATGGCTACTCATTTGAGTCTAAGCAAAGGTAGAGAAATATGACCACAGAGCAAAACTTGTAACATAAAATCCCCCTGTGTCTGCTTTAAGATGTCCCAACTAAGTTTTAAGCTCCTTAGGAGTCAAGATCTTTGCAGGAATAATGAAGTGTAAGTGTAGTCTATGCTCACTAAATTTAAGTCTTGTCTTTAACTCTTTTAAACTCTACAAAAGTATTTTCTAGAATGAAAAGCCTGTTATTAAGCCAGACAAAGACCCTAAGCCTGTCATGTACATGCTGAGCACTCTCAAGTTAAAGGAACCTTGTGTAGGCGTTTGGCCTGGCTCTCTGTTGTCTGATTCCATGTTGTGGATTCCTGACAAGGTTTTGAGGACAGGCCCCTTTCTCAAGGAATCGTGCAATTCTTGCTTAGCTTCTAAACAGACTTGCTTCTTGCCGCCCTGCCTGACTTAGAACTGTGTTCTGCCTTGCAGTTGACATCAACTGGTTGAATGACCTTGGACAAGTCAAGTTACTAAAACTCTCTGAGTCTTAGTAAATGAGAAGACGGACTAAGTGCTCGAATCTAGTTTTAAAATTCTGTGAGTCTTCAAGGTAGCCTATGTAACTGAAAATATGTATCCTATCTTTTGAATTGTGCTGGTAAGAAAGTAAGATTGTCTTTACACAGACACATACACTCTGACACACTTTTACACAGGGATTTGCTACAGTGAAACCAAAAAAAATAGAGATATAAGTTATAGGGAAAATGTGAAATACACCTCTTTTCTGCTTTTTCTTCTGGGCATCGGATTCTTATTTTTCCTCCACATAAAACTGACTGAGCATAAGCAAAGTAAATACTAAGTCTCATTCTTGATCATTCACAGCTTGAACTTGGATTGAAGTTGCTTGCTCTCTGATCCAGAGTTTTTGGATGCCTGGCATTTCGTGTGAGCGAAGAAATAAACATACTAAAAAGGTTGTAGAAAATTGTAGATTTAGTAGAATCTCTGAGATGATTTACTCTGGGGCTAGGTTTAGAATGGCAAACAGATGCAAAGCTTTTTCTGGCCTTAATTTTTGAGTTGGCTTTATTCTTGTCTACAAGAGGCCTAGATTCTTGCTGTTCTCCTCACCCCTCCCTTTTTTGTGCACTTCTAAGATTTAAGAGTGTGATATGTCTGAAAAAGATTTGTTTGATTCGAAGAAAGTATGCCCAGAGAATATTGCTGTATTATCTTGTATGATTCATTTTATTAACTTGCCACCATCCAAGGCAGGAGGACAGAGTATAGAATTTGACATAGGCAACATTCAGCCCCCCAGAAATTTAGAGAGGATGTTGGGCCTTTCATCTCCGCTAGATGGCCATTAAGATGAAGGCTCTTTCTGGGAGGAGGTCCAAAATCATCTCAGATGTGTAGGTTTTGGAGATTATTCAAAAGGGCTGCTTCGTGGAACGTGAGACATTCCCAAGGTCATATCAGTTTATTTAGGCATGATTATCAGTAAACTACATGAAAAGAAAAGCGAGTATCCATTTCTGTTAACTTTAGCCTTTTCTGAAACCATGTGCCCAATCTAAAAAAGGGTAGTGGTTGTGAAATATAAAATTCCATGTTTTTGCATAATCGGGATTAATTTTAAATAATTCATCACATACACAATTAAAAAAACAAGTTTTCTTTTAAAAATTAGCATATTGTTGAGGTAAACATCCCCAACCCCTGTCCCCCCTCAAAGCTCTATTTTGTTCCTAAGACTGATATTCCTTCAAAGGGCAAAATGTTCCCATGTTATTTATTCCAATGGAGTAAAAAAAAAAAAAACCACAGTGGCAGTATGTTTATTTTAATAAGGTTTTTAAAAGCATTTTATGTCCTTTTAACAATGTTTTATTTGTTTTATTGTAGATTTTTAATCCTCTGTCCCATACCTGCTATTAGATCAAACTATATAGCTTTAAGCTAAGCACTTTCACAAAGTCCTGTAAATAACAACCCTCTTTTCTCATTTAAAGCCAGCAGGACATCCCATCATGACTACCTCTTAATTAGATGATATTTTGATCTGTGTTCCTATTCATTAATGCTTTGTTTTCTAATGTCATGTCATGGTACGGTTTACTCACTAATACAGTTTTGTGACATATTGCTACAAGAGCTGGACCAGAGGAGTTCTGGTTTGGCTCAGGGTTTCTGATATGTTGCTTGACATAATTTCCAGATTGATATATGGGTTAAATTACATAATACTGGAAACATATAATTTTAAGAAATAAATAATCTTTAACAAAAGTCATGTTATACATTTAGTAGAAAAAGATTGACTTTAATACATGGATTATCTAACTTCCAAAACATTTTTACTCCATTTGCTCTCCCTGAGATGGTCCATTGTCTTAACACAGCTCACTGTGCTGCCGGTTCTGCAGTTTTGTGCTTGCTATATTTTTCCTAATATTTAATGTGGTGCATTTTATGTTCTTCCTTTTATTTCATTTTATGTTGTATTGTGTTATGTATTTCACTGCTGGATCTAAATTGGGGAAGGGAATCCTGCTTTGTCCTTGTACTATAATGAAGATAGAGTTTGTTAATATAAATGTAAACTGCTGTCTTAGGTGCATCATCACATGAAGACTGTTTCATAATTGAATATGTTGGTACTAGATACATTTAGAAAATTACAGTCCCTAAACACCTACTCAGAGAGAGAGATGAACTTAATGGTTTGTTGTATACAGTTTCATTTAAAAATATTTTAGAAGAATGACTTATTTGTAAGAATATGTAGAATGCAAAGTAATGATGGTAACAGTGGAACAGTTAAAGGAAAAATATACGTAGCAATTACATTCAACATTTATTAGGATCTTTGTTCTTAGAAAGTTAGATATTTTTGAGAATTTCAAAATATGGATGGTAAAATTAGATTAGATTGAGAGGGAGAAATAAGTTTCCAGAAGCACGTTAAGGACACATTACCTACTTTAGTAAACATAACTATAAAGTGTATTGCTTTTTATTAAATTATCTGCCTTCACAGAGCGATAATATTTTTAAATGTATAGCGAGTGTTAAAAATGATTGGATGACGCAATTTCAAATCCATTTTCCTCATTTTTCTAAGTGAAATGGGGAAATATATATGAATATATCTTCAGTTAAGAATGGAAAAGATTATTTTAAATATTGCAGCTGCAAAACATAGGTGTCCAGTGAGAAATGTGTGCAAAATGCTAATTATTAATGCTGTATTGCTGAAGTTCTTATTTGTCAATATCTAAATGTTTAATGTTGGAAAGAATATTTCAAAAGCATGAAATATTTGGAGCATAAAGGTACTGTACCCAAATATCTTCTTATAATCATTTCAAAATTTATTTGAGCAACTGGCTTCTTCAGGCTTGAAAAAAGGAAATCAGTCACATTTGCACAAAAACAGTATGATCAAACCTGTTATTCTTAATGTTTTTCTGACATAAATGTGTTATGTGATCACTCATGGATATTTCATTAAGAACAAAGCTTTGAGATTATTTTTTTCCCCAAGATATGACATAATGTGACTGGGATTTTTAGGTCACACTATTTCTTTTTCAAAAAATGACCCTGTTTCTTCTTCATCTCTGCAAGATATACATTTCAGAAATGTATTTATTTCAGAAAATAGAGATGTGTTTGAGAATGGAGAAGTCATTGGTTAGAAGGAAGTTGTAGGTGTTTTTTTTGTTTTTTTTTGTTTTTTGTAAAAGATTCCCATAAGACTGACCACAAATTTAAGAAACCAAATCCTGTCGAAGGTAAGCACATGCCCTTTTTAAAACAGTGTTCCCGCAGCCAGTTTTTCTTCAGAAAAATTTTGTCATCAGTACTGTCTATACAATAACAGGAGAAAAGAAAGAGGAAAGAATTGGATGTCAGGATGTGTTGAGCATTTCTATGCTTAAACTGTGGTGGTCACTTGGATTTTAGCTGTACTTTCCATATTTAAAACTTGTGAAAAAGAGGGGTTAAAAAGGCTGAATATCTTTGTACCCTAATGAGAGAACGGTTGCAGTAATAGTATCAAAGATAAACCACTATATTAGAACACTAAATGATAAAGGGTGATAATATGCCATTCTTGAGACTTCTTGGCTCTTACCTAACACATCAGAAAGTGATTGTTGAATTTTAAATAGCCATACAAATGGATGACATAGAAATTTAACTTTGCTTTGACCTTATTCTAATTCACAAGATGACTGCAAAATGACTTTGTTGCATCTGAATGTATGCTGGATGCTAAATCACTCCAGAGTATAAAATCTTTGTTTTGGCATAATGTTGATGCATAAACATTTGTACCCCATACTAACCCTATAAACATCACAATCCATCAGTACAATTACAAAAAAGATTGTTTGTTTTCACACTTAAAGCAGACATGAAATAGAGTGTCCTTAACTTAATCACCACCTTGATTTACCACATTTGCATATATTTGCATATTAATTGGACTACAGATTAAAATTGGTTTTGTAATTTTAATTAAGTGTCCACAAAGGTAAATGATTAGAACTGTTTAAAATACATTCTGACATAAATAGCAGTAAAAGCTTTTGTGATGATGTTTTTGTGGAATTACATTCAGAAAGTGGCCTTTTTATGATAGTAATTTTAATCTTAAATAGAATTATACAGTCAAACAGAACTGTGGATTCATAATCATTTTTTTCAAGATTCATTTAATATTTTGCTGATTTGCAGCACTTGATGAAAATGTACTGTAGGTTTAGCTGATTGCAAAATTAGGCCTTTAGAGCTGATAAAGTGAGGGTTTAAACCCGCAGTCTTTAGATGCCTGTCATATATACTTGAAGTAGATATCTCATTTCATGTGTGCATGCACAAGTGTGTGTGTGTGTGTGTATGTTTTAGTGGAATCAACTCATATAACCCTTTTAATGATATACCCTTTAAAAAGAGAATCATCTTAAGGGACCATCATATTCCCAGTTTAAATTAGGGAACATATAAAATGTTTAAAGGTCTCTTTGGCATATTATCCTGGTACCCAGAAGAACCATCCTAATGTTGACATAGGCCAAAATGTGCTGACTTAATAACAGGTCATCCTCCCTGGTGCATTCCCTTTGGGGGTGGCACTCACCACATGAACAAGATAATTGTTGGGGAAAAAGCACTTCCCCCACCTCAAAACCTGGGATACTAACGTGTGGCATGTGCTTTCTGTTATACCAGACAGAAAATTGGTTTTACCAGAAGGTTACTGGATGCCTAGCACCCCCTTCTTCCAGCTGGCATTTTCCTGTTTGAATCATTTTAAATGTTGGATGCTGAAATCCTCCCCACTCCCAGCTGCCACCTTCTTCTCTGGCGGTACCCTAGACACAGCTCCCTAATGCTTCCTTGCACCCAGCTGCTTCTCTGCCTGGCTCCTGGCTATTTAGAATGTGATGGGATAAATAATCCTTTCTCTACTAGTCACCTCCAAACAACTCTTAATTGGATTTCTTTTATATGCTATGATGTCCCTAAGTTTGCAGTGAGTGGCATAACCATCAAATTTCTTATTTTCCTCGCTAAATGCTATAGAAGTATGCGTGCATGCACACACCTCCTTGTAAAGCTTATGAAGAGCAAACCAGGTAAACCTTTTGATTCTCCTAAATCAGATGAGGGGAAATAATTTCTTAGAAACAAATCATTATATATTAATTTTTAAGAGCCAATTTTAAAAAACCTTAAATTTTGTCCTGATGTACTGTATTAGAAATAGCAAAAGCTTGGAATTTGCCAGGCATAGTTTTAAATCCTAGTCCTTCCATTTCCTAAGCATGCCATTTTGGCAAGGTATTATGTCTTTCTGAAGCCTCAGTTTCCTCAACTGTTAAATGGAGATTAAAAAGACTTTCAAGAGGTTGTGAGACATAAATAAAATAATGAGTGTAAAAGCATCTAGCCAAGGTGGTAGCAGTGGAATTAGTGAAAAGTGGTCGAATTCAGGATATATTTTGAAGGTAGAACAGAACGAATATGCTGATGAATTAGTTGTGGGGTGTGAGAAAATAAATAGGCGTCAAAGATGAGAGCCAAAGTTTTGGCCTGAGCAACTTGAAGGATAGACAAGACCATGGTAGAAACAGATTTGGAGGGACTGGATTCAGACATACTGAGTTTGAAGTACTTTTTAGACATAGAGAAAGCAGTTTGCTCTGATTGGAAACTATTTTGTGCAGTCGCCTAGGCTGGAGTGCAGTGGCGAGATCTCAGCTCACTGCAACCTCTGCCTACCAGGTTCAGTCAATTCTCCTGCCTCAGCCCCCCAAGTAGCTGGAATTACAGGCATGTGCCACCACACCCGGCTCATTTTTGTATTTTTAGTACAGACAGGGTTTCATTATGTTGACCAGGCTGGTCTCGAACTCCTGACCTCAGGTGGTTCACCCACCTCGGCCTCCAAAAGTGCTGGGATTACAGGCGTAAGCCGCTGCTCCCAGCCAGTGCTTGGTCATTTCTTAGGCAGGCTAGATGGACTCAGAATTCCCAAATTGCATTTGAAGAATAGGGGACACCATTTTGAAGTGCTGAAAAATTGGCTAAATTTAATGTTTTGTTACTGACATTGCTTTAAAGGCTTGTGGAGGAGAGATTTAAATGTATTTTATTATCCTCAGTGTTTCTAGTTCTGTTTTCAGGTTCATTTCACTAGTTGAAGCAAAGTTTTTATATGAACATTTTTATTGAGCAATATGATATCCTAGTATGTAGTCCAGAAAGTACAGTAAAAAGCAGAAAGGAAGTACCAAACACTTCCCCTAGCTTTATTGGTTCAAAGATCCTGAATGAAATGCTTATAATAAAAAAAAGAAAAGGAAGAAAGAATGAAAGGAAAGAAAAAGGGGAAAAAAGAACCTTGAAAGGAGTCTACAAGAATCCACGGTGTGCAGAAGATATTTTTTTCAACTTTTAAGATTACCGTTACCCAGTACTCTTCCCAGAACTTACCTCCCCTAACTTTAACCTTGAGAAATCATGCATTAGAAAAGTTGGTCTTCTCAACACCCTGCTCTCATGGCCACCGCCTTTTAAGCTTTGGTTATCTTTGGTTCCTGGGACTTCTCAACCACTACCCACTCTGACATGTCTCCCTTTCTGGATTGGAGTCTAATGGACAGTATTATTTTATACCAGTCTTGAATATTCACACTACACACTAGTATTTTAAGGACTCTGAGAAGTCTTGCAAAAAAAAAAAAAAAAAGTTATTTTCTTTTACCCAATGTCAGAGACATGGCAAGAAACATACAGCACACTTAAACTTATAACTTGAGGAAACTTTAATAGGAGGACTTCTTACAAAGATATGGGCAAAGTTTAAGGAAGGTACCAAGGGACAGTACAATGCTCTGGATCTAGTAACAGTGTTACCACCCCTGGGTCTGAAAGGGCAAGTGGAAGGAGTGGCTACTAGAACTTAAAGAGAGCCAACTGAGTATGCCCATTGTTAGAAAGATACAGCCAACTTTTTGCAAGAAGGAGCAGCAGAATAAATACCTAAAAAATCTCCTACATGTATCTGCAGTTGGCTGAAACCAACCAGAACCAGAGGACAAGGGAGCCCTTTAATGCAGTCCATTTGGGTCAACCTGCTAGGGCACAGAGCAGGACCTAGAAAGGTAGAGAGTTAATCTATAGAGGCAGACAGAAGATACTGCAGTGTACTTCATGTTTCCCAAATGTTTTTCTCATTAGACCTCACTTTTGGTTTGTTTGTAGGTTTGTTTGGTCTTGATTTGATTTGACACTCGAGAACATCTTCAGGGACATTAGTGTTCGGTAGAGCACAGGTCATAAAATGGGGGCCACTACAGCTATTGTGCTTGCCTAGCCAAGCAGTTTTGCTTTTCTAAAAATTAAGTTTTGAATGCCTTTGGATGGGACATAAGCTCCCAGCTTTGGCCTTAGTCCACCACGTTCTGATATGTTCGGCCATTAGGTCAGTGCATTCTTGTTATCTTCCTCACCCCAAGGTCATTTCATGTGTTGGCCCTTGTTCTGGACTCTGCCCACCTCTCCTCCTCAGTCCCTTATCACATTTGATCTATTCTGGGCTCCCATTTTCATAGGAGCCAGTTTTCCTTGAGGGAATCTAGTCAATCTGTGTTGTTAGGAAAATGATTGTTAAAGGCTTAATGTGTCATTTTCCTTGGGGTAACATAGTAACATGGTAGAATTTTAAAAGAATCTTTATGGAATTTTTGCCACAGTTCTCCCTGCCCCTGACAAATTTCAAATGATATGACTTCGTTTTTTGCCTCTCAAAATAAACAACATACATGGCATTTTATATATAAAGCTTGCCCTAATCATTTCTATTTGGCCATTGCTGTGAGCGTTCCCTACTTCTATATTGCTAAATAAAGAGAATATGTTCATCTTCCCAGAGCACAGCACACTTTGAGTTCTCCTCAAACGCAGGTTCCTGTGGATAACTAGCCAGAAGAGAAGAGAAACGGCAGGCAGAGCTCACAGGTGAAATCCCAGTACAGGGACCTCCAGGGAGGCTGTATATTATCTTATAATACTCAAATGTCATTCTAGAGAGTAATTTTCTAAATAAGTTTAAGACACAATAATAATTTGAAAGAAATATTCTTTCCATCCAGATTGAATGTAATCAATCTGACTTCTAATGTAAGACCACAGCCCCTGAGCTTCTCAGAATGTAGGTGATGCAGAATGAATGAAATCGAATGCTTTCACCATTTCTCCTTTATCTTTTGCCAGAATCAGCTAGATCTACTGCTTTTATTCTTTCTTCTACAAAATGTCTCTGTTTTTATTTTCTTGCCTTCCTGTTCACTGTGGCTTTGGAATTTGGTTTCCTCCTTAACTAGTCAGTGACTTTGCGTTGCTTCTTATGCTTCAATGAAAAATCAGGTGCTGATTTTTCCTTTACTATTTATGCTCGAAGACTGAAAAAGGAACTCTTTTACTGAATTAGTAACGAAAAATTATTTCTATAATAAGGTCAACAAAGCATTATTACTGTAGGTCATTGGCCAGGACTCAGAAACGTTTTAATTATAGTATTTTTCTTACGACAATAATGACATTTGGCCTGTGTTAAATTTCCCATTAGCTTCTCTGCCTGATTTTCATTAGGCACACCCAGAATTTGGAGCTTAGATGCTAATTTTCATGGCACTTGAATGTTTTATTCAGATTACTAAAGCACACTGATTCTCTTCCTTGAAGTTTTGTTGTTGGGAGTGGTGAATTCAAGGGATTTTTTGAAAGTATAGAAATAGTTTCAACTCCTCAAGAGCTGTCAAGTATTTTTCTTTGTTTTATTTTGTTACTTAGCTTCTAAAATAGCAGTTCTTAGCTTTTGATGGGCCTTTAAAGCAAAAATGACCTACTCTTAGTGATTTTTAATATTCAGAAGTAATTTTTTTAAGCAACATAAATTGTACACTTACTCGTCTTAGACATAAGAATTCCATTGATAAAATCCCAAAGAACTTTATTAATCCATGTTTCCTCTTGATAAGTCAAGTTGGTTTTTAAGTAATTGAGGCATTAGTTATATAATGTTTTTAAAAACACAAAGACCATGAAGAAAAATAACAAGAGTCTTTGATGATAGAAAGTTGCAAGTGACAGAAACCTAATTTCAACTGACTCAATCGAATTTTTAAGTGGAGGGAGCTGTAATTTATGATATGAGCTACCTAGGGTTATCATTGGGTCATACATAGCTGAATTAAGGGACTTAATCCAGCCCTGTCATCAGAACTGTGTTTCTCCATTTCTCTCAGGGTTAGTTTTTCTGCATGCTAGACAAGATGGCCTCTTGTTCCAGTCTTACATCGTAACAGCAGGGTAGCCTCGTAAATAGAGAGTTTTTTCCCATAGACCTGCCTGACAAAAATATCTCAAAATGACTCTAATTGGCCAAACATTTCTGAATCAATTACTCTAGCCTGGGGCTGGATGGTTACTTGTTTGGCCTCAGATGACCTTTCTGAGCCTTTCCCATCCCCTTGTTGAAGGGTAGGGTACAGGAACTGGTTCTGGTCAGGTAGTCCTGAGCCACAAAGAATGAATTTCTCGTGCAAAGGAGAGATTCTGTTATTAAGAGTAGAACCATGAAAAAGTTACTCAGCTTTCTTCTAACTTCAGGTCTTCTATGGAAATTGAGGCTACTAATCTCTACCTATCTCAAAACAAAAAATAATACCTAGTTATTACATTGAAATGTAATTTTTTCATGGTAGTTACAATAAATAAAGTCTGTTGTTAATAAAGTCGACAGAATGATACCACAGTAGTTTATATTTAGGTTTCGTAGAGACAAATTAGAAAGCCCTTAGTAAAATGCAGGTTTTTTGTGCTCTTATGGTAGAATTGATGATTAAGCTTAGAAACAGTGTAATAGCTGCTAACATTAAGAACTCACCCATGTCAGGCTCTATTTTAAAAGCTTCCCATGTATTTATTCACTTATTAAAGGTAATATTTATGAGCAAGGGTTCTAGAGTCACACTGCCTGGGTTTGGACCCAGACCTGAGACCTAGGGCAACTACTTAACCCCTTTATGCCTCAGTTTCCTCATCTGTCCAATGGCAGTGAGACAGGAGAATTCCCTGGACCTCTTTGTGGGTCTTGTGACAGGGGTGTCTTGTTTACTCGGCCACCGTGTGCTCAAACGCCTTACAGGAAGGGGAGCACACAGATGAACCAGGTGCAGGAGCCGGGGTGAGTGCTTTTGGGCTCCAGCCCCATGGCAGGGTCTAGGGGTGTTACAATACTCTTTTAGCCCTAATATCTGGGGATGGCTTAAGTATTAAACAGCTAGTGAAGAGTCAGTGTGACAGCCTTTTTGGGTTCCTACACCTAGTGCATCCCAAATTCTTATCTGGTATCCAGGAAGAATCAGGTCACATGGACTTGAAGGATGGTGAATGCGGGGATTTTACTGAATGATGGAGGTGGCTCTCAGCAGGATGGAAAGCTAGAGAGGGGATGGGGTGGGAAGATAATCTTACCCTGGAGTTCAGCAATCCCGCAGCCAGTCTGCTCTCTAACTGTCGCCAGTCAAACTCCTCTTGATGTTCAGACGCTTCCTCTCTTCCCTCCTTCTCTGCTCTGCCACTCTGCCACTCTTCTGCTCCTGGAGCCTCGTGTTTGGGGTTTATATGGGCACAGGATAGGGGGGTGTGGCAGGCCAAATGGCAACATTTGGGCACGAAAACAGGAATGCCTGTTCTCATTTAGGGCCGTGGGTCCAGGCTTGAGGGTGGGGTTTAGCCAGGAGCCCAGCCCTTCTGTATCAGCAGCATTAATAGTACCCACTTCATACAATTTACTTTACAGTGAAGGTAAAACATGTCAGCACCTAGGTCATAAGTACTCAATAAATGTTAGTAGAGGAGGAAGAGTTTTTGTTACATATTATTATCTTCATCAGCCATTATTACCTGCTAATAAAGTCAACAGAGTGATGCCACAGCAATTTATATTTAGGTTTCAATTATGTATAGTTTTATAAATTGGAGACTTATTTTCCATGCTATCTAATTAATAAAGCAATTCAAAGAAAATGCAATAATGGAGGGAACTTGTAAGTTGTAAAAGTAGCTTTGCCCAGAAGAGAACCACAGTGAATGTTCAGTCAAATTCTCATACATTGATGGAAATCTTATTCCTTATAAAATATTAATTATAAGAGGAGAGTAGAGTTCCTGGACAAAATAAATATTTTGTTTTCTCGAACTTCCAAGCTATAAAAAAATGAAGTCATGATTTCAGAAGATATTTTGGTCCTGTTTTTTCAGGTTACACAAATATTTATTTGTATTTATTTTCCCTGCTTTTCCTGAGCCATAGACTACAAATATTTAAATTCAAAATATTCATACTTAACAAGGACACTGTATTGGGAACTATAACTTCAAGGTGATAAAAAGAACAGTTCGCTAAAAAAAAAAAAAAATTATATGACGACATGATTCTCTAAAATTATTTTTCCGTAATGATTTACCTAAAGTTAGTTCAGACCATTATTAAAATGAAAAAAGAAGACTCGATATTCATACTTTTAGAAAGAAATGGGCTTTATGTTTATAAACATTTTGAGGGCTGTGAAATGGTAATTGTTAATTTCTGTTTACATGCTTGGACATTAACAGTTATTTTGGAGTCAGTATTTTTGAAAGCTTAATTTTCAATAATTTTCTTTGAAGACAAGTCATACAATTTCTCCATGCAGACATATTCGGTTGAGAATGATGTAAAAATTATAGCCTAGCAAAATAGCTCCTGCCTACAAGAGGAGACTACAAATTTTGGTTGTAGAGAAAGCCATGATTATGAGAATATAAAGATCTGATAGCAGTTTATCCTTTTGTTTGATTAAGATTAAGATGCTTGGGCTGGGCACGATGTCTCACACCTGTAATTTTAGCACTTTGGTAGGCCGAGGTGAGTGGATCACCTGAGGTCAGGAGTTTGAGACCAGCCTGGCCAACATGGCGAAACCCTGCCTCTACTAAAAATACAAAAATTAGCCGGGCCTGGTGCCGGCTACTCAGCTACTCAGGAGGCTGAGGCAGGAGAATCGCTTGAACCCGGGAGGCGGAGGTTGCAGTGAGCCGAGATCGTGCCATTGCACTCTAGCCTGGGCAAAAGAGCAAAACTCGGTCTCAAAAAAAAAAAAAAAATTAAGATGCTTGGATTAGGTTATTCTTATACCTACATAATCTGTATTTGTGTGGTACATATATTCATTGTACTCAGACTTTTTTTTTAGTGGAGCCAAATTCTATACATCAAAAGTTTGATGGGATTCTTTCCTAGAACTTCTTAAGAACTGACCAGAGAAGGTAGATATTATTCCAGGAAAAACAAAGACGAGCACAGAGAGGTGAATAAAATTTACGTTCTGGTGGTGGAGACTGCAAATAAGTTAAAATAATTTCAGATATAGTTAAGAGCTGTGAAGAAAAGAAGATAAGGTAATCAAAAAAGAGTGGTGAGTAGGAGGAAGGTGGTATGATAGCTAGATGAGGTGATCTGGGAAGGTGTCCCTGAGAGATGAAATTTTGGCTAACACCTGATTGACAAGAAGTGAAGGCCAATAGGGGGACGAGCATTCCAGCAGAAGTAACGTGGCACATTCTAAGAGTGGAAATAAGCCCAGGGAAGAAGGGGAGAGGTATAGGAGGCAAAGCTGTTAAGGTGGGGATGGCCTTGTCTTAGTGATGAGTTTGCATTCGTTCATTCTGAGTTCAATAGGAAGCCATTGGAGGGTTGGATAGGGGTGAGGCATGATTTGATTAATTCGTAGACTAGGTAGAAGACTTTGGCAGTAGTCTATACCAGAGATCATTCAAATCCAAATCCCTAATTTCTTTCTTTTCCCCAACTATGCATTCTTTTCTTCTGAAAACCCATAGCTCATTCTTCTTTTATTTAACAGATATTTATGAAGCCAACACAGTGTGCCAGATGGTGTACTAAATGCTCTGTTATAAAGATGAATGATGCTATCCTTTTCCTATCCTTAATGATTAGTCTGTGTTTGCTTGGGTACAGTTGTATTCAAAAGAGAGCCTAAATCTTCACAGGGAAGAAAGGAATGGCTTGAACTGAGGCTTAAAGGATGTGTAGGAGTTGACTGTATGGACAAGGGGGCTAGCATGAGAGTATTTCAGGCAAAGAGAAGAGAAAATATAAAAAACTAGAGGCACAAAAACTATGGTATGTTCTGGAATAAAACAAGTAGTTCTGCAAAGCTATGATATATGTTTGGAATGAGTGGAGATGAGGCTGGATGAGCAGTCAGAGGCCAGAATCTGAGGGCTATGCTTGCTGCACTAAAGAGGCAAGTGTTATCCTGTAGGATACTGGGAGCCAGCAAAGACATTTGAGCAGAGTAGAAACAATACCAGCTTTCCTTGTTATATATTTAACTGTGATGGAGTTCATAACATTGAATTGGAGAAAACTATCAGGTTATTGTAATCATTGAAATGAGGCACTAATTGTCTGGACTGAATGAGCTAAAGGGACAAGGACAAGGAATTGAGGAGACTCTCTGAAGCTTGGGGGTTGATTGGATGGGGATGGCTAAGAAGAAGGGAAGAAGGCAGAACCCAGTGTAACAGATGGTGCCATTCAACAGGATAAAAAAGTCCAGAGAAATGAGCAGGATTATAGGACACAGTTTTGAGCTCAAGAATTGGAACTAGGAGTTTGGAGCGTCCCTGGATATATCCCGTTGGAAGTTTAATACATGTCTCTAGAACTCCTGAGAGTGTTAGATCTAAAGATAAAGAGTTTAAACTTGATACAGTATAAATTAGAAGCCAGAAATTGGTATTCCTTAGGCTATATCAATCTCTAAAATTTTCTTCATTTATTGTGCTTTTTAAAAAATTCATGGATTTTATATAATAACCTATTAATAGACCTAGTGATATTATGCCTAAATTCCAAGAAAGTGACAATATGCTGGGTTAAGAAAAAGGCAGTACCAATAGATTGGGCACTCTTAAATTTATTTTGTTTTATTTTTTGCCAGAGTACCAACCAACTCACTTCATCTGCTTATATTACTTAGCTCCTATTGACATTTGAGTTTGCAGCCCTTAACAGAATGCATAGAGTGAAAGCGGAAAAGGATCAAGCCTTGTGGAACATCAGAGTTCAAGAAAAGATTGGACAGGGGAAGAGGAAAATCCCAAAGAGAAAGAGAGGAAGCACATCTCCAAAAGTTTCTTTGTGTGTGTGTGTGTGTTTAGGTGGGTGGGGGGGGTTCTTTCTTTCTTTTTTTTTTTTCCTTCTGGTCTTTCTCTGCAGGCTTTTTGTAATCTTCACAATGACTTTTGTTACCTTGCTTTCTCTGGACTAACCCATCTATGTTGTTTATGTTAGAAAAGTTCTCCCATATAGCCAGCTGTGGTGGTGCACAACTGCAGGCCCAGCTACTTGGGAGACTGAGGTGGGAAGATCATTTGAGCCCAGTAGTTCAAGGCCAGCCTGCGCAACATTAAGTGAGACCCTTACTCTGAAAAGTGAAAAAGAAAAGCTCTTTCTAAACCCTAGATCCTGGTTATTCATACCATGGTCCATGGATAATGTTTCCATGTGGGAGTTTCTTCCCATTATTTCTTGGGAAATTTGGAGGTTTTTCAAATACTGAATCTTGAAAAAAGAGATTCAGTTGAGAAATCATAAATACTTGGAAGAGGTATTATAATTCTCCTGCAATAATTAAAGCTTTAAAAATCAACATAGACACGTAATTAGAAGAAACCCACTATGGTCAAATTGAAAATCAGAGCAGGAAACATTAGCACACATAGTTGAAGGTCAGATTGCCATTTCTGGGGACCGAGACCAGGTCATGTGAGAGATAAGTGGTCAGGATCATCATGACTTTTTGAGGATTTATTTAATGATTGGTACCCATAAGAGACTGGGAGCTTCATGAAGGCAAGAATTGCATGTCTTCACCTTTAGCACTTTACCTCTTGCATATATATATCTTGGTCTCTCAGTAACTTGATAAATAACAAGTTTAAAACATCAAAGATAGTAGTTTTGAGAGCATATAATGGATGAATAAATGGATGGTTGGATGGAAGGAGATAGAGTTGTTCAAGAAAGTTTTCCAATGTATTAAAAGTGAGTTTTGTAATTTATTATTGTCTACCAGCTTAGTTGCCATGGAGCCAATTAATTTGCCTTAAGTGACAACATACACACATTTTATCTTTTTCTGGTCATATAGGGAAGTTCAACGTCTTGGCCACCTTGATATTTCAAAATAATTTGTAGGCAGTGTAGGTACTTTAGAGCCATTATTAGAAATTAAGTCTGATTGCCTTTGTTCAGGTATTACACAAAGGTGCAGTTTTGGATGGATCTCCAAATGGAAGTAAAATTATCTTAATATACAGAGATTCACACTGTCAAAAATTTTTTGAGAGAGATAGTTTTGCTATTGCAAAATGTTTTATTGGAATACATTTGTGATAGTTTTGTTAAGTATTTTGAAAAGTTCTTTCATTCTTCAGCACCACTACCTCTTGGACATTTTACTTGGCTTGTTTTTTATAGATTCTCAAAGCCAGATTCACTGAGCTCCTTCCAGAAAAGCTTTGATTCACTCTAGTCCCTAACATGTAGACTTCACTCTCCTTATTCTTGTGTGACTCATTCTGCTAAAAGGAAGGGATTTGTGTAGACTGGGGCAGCCCTAGAAGGAGAGAGTGAGGATTGAGTATGACTATTCATTCAGCACCTTTTGAGTATTTACTGTATGCCATGCGCTGTTCTGGGATATAGGAATATCGCAGTATGCAAAACAAAAATCTTTACCCCCAAGAAGCTTCATTCTTGTGTGGTGATTGGAGGGAGAAAAGAAAGATGACAAACAAGTACAGTGTGTGTCAGATGGTGAGAAGTGCTGGAGCAAAGAATGAAGCAAGAGGGGGGCTCGTGACCCTGAAGTTTTAGTCAAAGATTTGATTGCCACAATCATAAACTTCAACCTTCAAGGGTGCATTCATCCTGCAGACATGTTTTGTTCAGACCACACATAGTTCTTTAAAAATAAACCAAACTTGCGTTAGTTCATTTAATTTAGTCTTGACATTTCACATTTAAAAGTCTTGACATTTCACATAAATTCTCAATTTCTAGATTTTACTGAAAAACCAAAATATATGGCAGTATTCCAGCATTGGCTAAAATTTAGTACTGGCTGCTTCTTTAAATATGACATCATAAAGCTAGAGTACAGTAAAGTTTACCTATATATAGTAAAATATAGCATAGCTCACTGTGTATCAGAAGTCATACTAAGAACTTGACATGTATTAGCTAATATAATCTTCAAAACAACCATCTGAAGCAGGTGCTACATTGACTCCCAGAGAGGTGAGGTAAGGTCACCAAGGTCACAAAACTAGTAAGTGGTGTGGCCAATATTTAATCCTAGAAGGTCTAGGTTCCAAGTCCAATTCTAACCATTATATGTATACCTCTTTCCACTTTGCCGCTTGATGAACTTCATTTGTTTCTACCTGATGGTCATGTTCCAGGTCTCTGTCATGATCCAGGCATGACTGCCCCAGGTTCTAGAGGGAGCCTAAACTTGTAGATGGACCTTCTTAGTAGATCCTTCTCTGGAACTCAAGGGGACGGGGAAATAGGGTACTTGCCTCCTCCCACTATTGTGCCCTTCTAGCTGCACCCAGTGACTCCTGCCCCCTCTAGCTAAATCCATTTCTGTAATGCTGTCCACCCATGTGAGCAGTTCTGGTGGATGCCTCAGTTCTGCCTCCTCTTTCCTTCTTTGCACCACGTGATTGCCTTGCCCCTTCACAAATCCTGAGATAAAACAAAAAGCCTCAAAAAACCATGCATTTGACTGAGTTGAATATTCAACATAGAGTGAAATATGAAGGCTAATGATCTTTTCCTTCTTCCTTTTTTAATTACCTAAAAAAAAAAACAAACTCCATTTGAATCTGTTTTAGAAGGTAAAACTCTTAAGAGGCGTGTGTGTGTGTGTGTGTGTGTGTGTGTGTGTGTGTGTGTGTGTGTGTGTGTGTGTGTGTGTGTGTGTGTGTGTGTGTGTGTGTGTGTGTGTGTGTGTGTGTGTGTGTGTGTGTGTGTGTGTGTGTGTGTGTGTGTGTGTGTGTGTTCCATTTCAGGGAGGTAAATACTTGTCACCACTTAAGTGGTGGTATTTGACTTCAAAGGACAAAAAGTAATCCATTACCTGAATATTAACAGCGATGAAACTTAGCAACAATAAATATTTAGGAGTGCATGAGTCTCCTTCAACTCATTTACAGACTGATTGGAAGGTTTCTCCAGCTCAAGGGACTGAAATTTGGCATCTACTCCGCTAGCCTAAGTTCATTTTTTATCTTCTTCTTCCTTTTCAAAAGTTGTTTCTTAGTTACAGAGCATCAAACAGAAGTTGGATGTGCTTTCAAGCTTTTAGGGGCCAATTTTGGATTTTGCAATCTTATTAAACAACAGCCCCCAGAGTCAGATACATATTATAAAACCATATCTTTAAAGTGCATATTATTTTCAACCTGTTAGATCAGTGGATATCACACTTGTCAACATTATGAGCTAATGAAAGAATTTGGCTTCAAAAAAAAGCCAAGCAAGGAAGGGGAAAAGAAAGGCATTACTAGCGTTATAGTAAGGAGTTGCATTCTGTCTCTGGAGGGCATCTCGGGCAGGGATTAGGAGTGCTGATCCCAGAACAGTTGGCCTCAGAGCAGTGCTAGTGGGCAGGAGTCAGGCCTAGTTGAAGTTCAAAGGATATGTCAGCCCCATTGTCCAGGCCAGGTCAGGGGTTCATCATCTTTCATGTAACCCAAGGCAGAACCCTTACAACCAACTCCTTTTTGACACTAAATCGCATCTCTTAAACATTTCTTGAATAAACTGTGATTTATCTAAAAATATACATGTTAACAAGATTTTGTCTTTAGGGGCTCTGCTACTCATGTGACTTCAGGCTCACCCACTTAACCTCTGTGGGCTTCCGTTACCTCTTCTACAAATGAGAAGCTGGACTAAATGATCCGCAAGGTATCTACCAGCTCTCACATTCTGGGGGGCTACAGAGGTCTATGGGAAAGTAGAATTCTATTTGTAGTTCTCTTTTTACAATCATTTTTATTAGAGTGAGCAAAGAACCTTTGTTGTGCTAAGTCTTCAGATTATTATTCAGTTTTCTTTGTTCTAAGGACCTGAACGTGTGTGGGAAGGTTTTGTTTTTTTGTTTTTTTTATTTTTATTTTTTTTTGTGACGGAGTCTCGCTCTGTCGTCCAGGGTAAAGTGCAGTGGCTCAATCTCTGCTCACTGTCCCAGGTTCATGCCATTCTCCTGCCTCAGCCTCCCGAGTAGCTGGGACTACAGGCGCCTACCACCCCGCCCGGCTAATTTTTTTGTATTTTTTAGTGGAGACGGGGTTTCACCGTGTTAGCCAGGATGATCTCGATCTCCTGACCTCATAATCCAGCCGCCTCGGCCTCCCAAAGTGCTGGGATTACAGGCATGAGCCACCACGCCCAGCCAGGTTTTGTTTTAACATTGTTTTTTGGTGGAGTGGCTAGGGTACAGATCTGCCTAACATTGTTTGTCTGTTTGTTTCTAATTCCTTGATGCAAAGTGGGGTGACTTAAGGCTCCTGAATATGCTGAAAGGCGAAATGTTTGTAGACCCTCAATCTGGCCTTGGCTAAATGACGTCCAGAAGCAGCAGGTCTGCTGTACTGGAAGGAGGAGACTGGAGTTGGAGGCAGAAACTCTGGTTTCAAGTCCTGTCTCTGCCACTCTGAACCACAAATGATTTATTCTGAGAATAAGCATGGAAACAATATCAGGATGTTATAAGGATGTGATTTGTGAAGTACTTGATAAACTCACTGATGCTTCATTCAGGTAGAAGGTACTGTTACTAAGTTTCTAAGCTTTCAACAAAACATGCTTATTATTGTCATAGCAGCTGAGTATATAATAATATATTGAATAATAAAAAGTGTGTGTATATAGGTTTGTGCCATTATTTTACCAAACCTAAGAGTATCTTACAATTTTATGTTCTAGTCCTCTACCCCTTTGCAGATAACCAGTTAAATTTTTATTTTTACATAAGATTGGCAATAGATGATCTGGCACAGTGACTTTCAAAGTTTGTTTTTTTACTCCAACCCACAGTACATTTAACACTGTGATCTGGTACATATATGTACATATATCTGAAACAAAAGTTTCATGAAATAGTACTACGGGTAGTTCTTTTTAATGTTTTCTTTTCCTCTTATTTATTTCATTTCTTTTTAAAATGCTGATCATGACTCACTAAATTGATTTTATGATCCATTAATTGGTCATGAAAACACTGACCTAGCCACATGCTTGATCATTTTCTTTTTTCTTGGGAATACCAGTTTGGACATCAATATGTATGTGGAGTATCAGTGCATGACCAGGATCACCTCCCATATATCCATAACCCAAAATATTCCTTTAAAATAGGCCGGGCGCGGTGGCTCACGCCTGTAATCCCAGCACTTTGGGAGGCCAAGGTGGGTGGATCACCTGAGGTCTGGAGTTTGAGACCAGCCTGACCAACGTGGAGAAACCCTGTCTCTACTAAAAATATAAAATTAGTCGGGTGTGGTGGCGCATGCCTGTAATCCCAGCTACTTAGGAGGCTGAGACAGGAGAATCGCTTGAACCCAGGAGGCAGAGGTTGTGGTGAGCTAAGATCGTGCCACCGCACTCCAGCCTGGGCAACAAAAGTGAAACTCCGTCTCAAAAAAATAAAAAATAAAATAAAAAATAAATAAATAAAGGAAAGCACACAGGCTTTACAGACACAGAATCAAAAATGATTCCTGCTGGATGATTTACTAGCTATGTGACTTTAGGTGAGTTACTTAACCTTTCTGTGTCTCAGTTTCCTCATTTTAAAAACTGGAATGATAATACCTATCTCACAAGACTAAATAAATGTATGTGCAGTACTTGTCACAAAACAAGCACATATTAAGCACTAATTTATGCTAACTATTATTAGTCAATTAGTCACCAGGTCCTTTTGCTGGTCTCTTCACTTAGTTTTCTTAACCCCGCAATATTACAGTAATCTCCTTGCTGGCCTTCTGGTTTTGCCAGTAGATTACTTCATCCTGCATAGCACAACCAGACTAAATTCTCACAAACACCATTGTATTTCATCACCTCACAGCCCCAGTTTTATTGTGTTATCATTTCCAAGTTTCCATATAAATTCTATAAATCCAGACTCTTTAACATTTCTGACTCCTCTGAGTGTCCTCAGAATGACATTCATTTCTTCAGCAAACCCTTTACTGGGGGCCTACAATGTGCTGGCACTGTTCGGTTTCTGGAGTTACAACAGTGAACAAGACAACTCAGTCGCCGCATTTGGGGCAGTAAGAACACAGGCAATAAACAAGGAAATGTGTACCTATATAATGTATAACTATAATTATATAATTTGGGGGTAATTATAAGTGATCTGAAGAAAAATAAAGCAATGTAAGAGAGAGTAAAGTTGAACCTGTTTCTCCTACTTCTATCTTCTGCTTTAGCAAAACTGCTCTAGCACCAGCATGGTAGCCATTCCTTCCCATCTAGATTTCCCCTCCGCCTTTTCTTTGCCCTTCAGTGTCTTGCCCATTCTTGTAGTTCCGTTCAGATCCTTCCTGCTCTCCCAAATCTGCAGCCATTTCAGCTCACAGTGCTTTCTACTTCTTTATGCAGCATTTTCTGTCTCAATTCAACTCTTATTCTGCTTTATATCATCCACCCTCTTTTTATGTGTATTTTTAATCTCATCAGCTGGATTATCAAGAGTAACAGTATGTTCTCTTTTGCAACTCTCATGCTCTATTCATGATACCTTGTACATAGTAACGATCAGGAAAATGCAAAGTTGTTGTTAGAGACAAAGTCTCACTGTCACTCAGGCTGGAGTTTAGTAGCATGATCATCGTTCACTACAGCCTTGAACTCCTGGGCTCAAGCCATCCTGCCATCCACAGTAGCTGGGAGTAAAGATATGTACAACCACACCTGGCTTATTTAAAGAAAAAAAAAATGTTTGTAGAGATGGGGTCTCACCATAATGACCAGGTTGGTCTTAAACTCTTGGCCTCAAGTAGTCCTCCTACCTTGGCCTCCCGAAGTGCTAGGGTTATAGGTATGAGCCAACACACCTGGCTACAAAGCTTATATATATGTGCATACACACACATACACACACATACACACACACACACACCAAAAACTATATAAACTGTATGTAAGTAATATGTGTATATATCTTAACTATTAGATCAATAAAATAATAACAAGAGCAATAACACCTAATGTTGGTAAGGGCATGAGGAAAAAAATGGGTATTTTCATACTCAGTATAATGATACAATTATCATTGGACAACTAGGCAGCTCCTGACAAAATTTGTAATGTGCATGTTCTACAACTTAATAATCACATTTACAGTTGACTTTCCTAAAGATATAGTTAGCTCTTTATATTTGTGGGTTCTGCATTCATGATTCAAGCAACTACAGATCAAAAATATTCCATTAAAAAATTGCATCCGTACTGAACATGTACAGACTTTTTTCTTGTCATAATTCCCTAAAAAATATAGTATAACAACTATTTACATAGCAATAAATGTGTGTGTGTCTGCATGTGTGTGTATGTGTGTGTGTGTGTGTGTGTGTGTGCTGACTGAAAGGAAAATAAACCAACTTCACCAACACAGCTGACTACTGACAAAAGATAAGGTTTAAATCTATTTTTGGAAAGACTTACAGATTTCTATAAGAATTAGGTAAACTGTTAAGCCTCAGTTATTGTCATTTAAAACAAGAATGAAGGAAAAAATGAATTTAGAAAAAATCCAATTGCCCTTTTTGTGTCTGATTCCAAATTGTATGCCTTATAAATCTGTTACCATTACTGTTATTATTGCTAACATTTAATCTATTGTATCATAAAAGCAACTCCTCTCAACTCTTTTAATACTCTCTACACCAGCCCCACCAAGTAGATGCCCAGCTAAAACTTGCCTCATTTAGTAGTTGGGAACTCATTACCTAGTAAGGCAGCTGATTTATTTTTGGGCAGCTCTGATTATTAGAATTCATTTATCCCTGGAGCCAAAATCTCTCTTTTTATTGTTTTTTTTTTTTTCACTGTTCCTGCCGCTGCCCTTTGGCAACATATAGAACATTTTTCTTTTGACATCCCATCTAAAATTTCAAGGTAGTTGTCATGCTCTAACAATTTACCTTATTGTCTACATAGAGTTAATTTAATGAAAGATCTCTTAGTTCTGTTTTGTCAGCAGAGAAACAAAAATACGACAATGGAAGAAATACAAAGCCTTTGGAATTAATTTGTATTAATTTTGAGGAGGACTTAATTTGAAATCTAGGTATTATTATTTGATAGTAAAATATACAGATTTGTTGTTCTATATAAATGCTCTAGATTGTGGACTTCCGGAAGACAGAAATTTGTTTTATAACTCTTTATTTCTTCCTTCTCTCCCACGTCTGCAATACCGATGATAAACTTACTATGTGCCTGCTATATCTTTATTAAATAGGTGGCTTAATTATATCTAGAAATGTAAACATAATAGATTTATCTTAGTATAACTAATATAGTATTTAGCTCAGACATTCCAAATCTAAGAAATATTGGTCTCTGATGTTTAGATGAGACATTATTAGGCTGCTGACATTATGTATGACTCTATTCTGAATGGGAACCCCACAATAATTCTTCAGCCTAACAAAAAAGAGCCATTTTGACAAGTAACTGTTAATAAATGGGTTTATATAGACTATGTCTATTAGTACTAGGAAGCAAAGTTTAAAATCTCAGAAAGTTGCTGTTGAATATATATGTAAAGTTTTTCAAAGACGTGCCAAGTTTGGATTTAGCTCACTAAAGATTAGGGTTCTATTAGTAGATAATGCTCATTATTTTATTTCATTTCCTTATTTTTACCAATTATTTACATATCTTTTTCTGGCCATTGCATTTTATTGATAATAGTGAAAATTAAAATAAATATATTACTATAAAAGTAATTTCCACAACTCATATCAGTAACTTCAGTTTTTGTTCTATTTTTAAGCTGCTTGCCACAATATTGACAGGCATCCGATTGTGTGGCTTAGTTCTAATTATAGATATAGGCTAGTTCACATGGAGTTAGATATTTCTAAGAGACTAAACCAAATGTGTAATGCTGTGAACAAGGAAAACAGCAGCATGTTTTTGGTGTAAATTGACTTGTCATAAACAATAATTATCAACACAGTATTGGTATCATGATACTGTTTTGGGCCTCATCATTCAAACTATTTCTCTTTGTATTGTATAGTGATTTTTATAGGGGAGAAAAACCCAACAACTGTCAATCTAATCATTATATTCAGCCTACATTACCAAGCAAAACATATTTACAGCTAGATCTACACTGTTTTTACAAGTTTATTAAAAACATGTGTTGCCCAATGCCAGGAATAGCTACAGCAAATGCTACCACCAGTAGGCAAACTGTCTCTCCACTTTCTTCTGAAGATTTAGCTACCTCATCACTTTAACTATGAGCTATACCATAGATGTTCCTATGTGAAAATGTTTATCACAGATAATACCTCTGTGTGTGTGTTTGTGTGTGTGTATGTGCGCACACGAGCATGTGCATGCTGGGGAGCAGGGTTGGTGGGGGTTGGGGAGATAAGGTAGTGGGAGGGAGTAGATGAAGGGAGTTCAGGGCCGTGACACTCCTTCATACCACTGATCTAGGATCACTGGTCGATACCTAATGAAGTAGAGTTAAATCATGGTAGGACTTTCAACCATTTGGTTTATTTTATAGGAGCGTGACATTATCCATGATATATACATTAAAGCTGCATTTTTTTCTCTCTACAAATATGATACTCTTTTTGTAATCTCAATTTTAATAATTTATTTGTGTAATTATTGTTTTAATCACCATCCACACAGCCTCACCACTCTCTAATAGCCTATAGACACTGTAGAGACCTTTCTACAAGTTTTACCTCTGCTCCTAGCTTGTAGTATGAGCTCAGTAAATATTTGTTAAGTGAGTGAATATTTGAAAGAAAAAGGAAAGAGGAAAGCCTGTTTTCTAAATTTGGCATGTAATTGTCACAGGGTACTCCATCCTATATTGTTCTTTCCCTTCTCTGAATTCCTATAGTCCATGTATATTAATCGCTGAGCTCATCACTTGGCTGTATTATGTATAATGTTACTCCCTAGTTGTTTGAGGTATGGGCATCTAGCTCCACGTGAATTTGTTGACCACCCCCACCCTGGGTCCCCTGTATTATTTCTTTTCAGCAACTAATCTGGTGAGGCATCCACTGGACACTTAGTACATACTTTGTGTCTTCACTCTGTTAAAACAGATTTCAAACCAATGTGAGAAATAGCATTCTATCATCTGGTTTGGAACACCAGCCTATTTCTTTCTTCAAAGACTCAGTGAGCTTCCTAGCAATTAATCAAATGGAAAAGAATGATTTGGTAATTTCTTCAATAGTTAAATAATAACTTTTTGCAAGTTACAATTGCTTTACATTGTTGAGTGGTTGATAATGGGTTGTTTTTCCATCTCTTGATGGCACATCAGGTTAACTTCAACAATGTGAAGTATGTTTTCAAAATGAAAAGCAAATGTCAATTTCCTTATAATTGTCTCTTTCTAACCATAATGGTAATGTACTGAGAAGAATAGATAAGAATAATAAACTCTTGAAGGGCGCTACCATAAAATATGATTAGATAGCAGCAAATACCCACTTGCACGTGTTGCTGTCATAGTTAATAGTTAACTTACAAAGCATGTTAATCTGGTCTGACTGCTTGATTTCTCATCTGAATTAGAGAGGTAGGTAGGTAGGTAGAGAGAGCTTCATTTAGGTATACACAGAGATAGGGTCAGCTGTACAGTATATATGCAAAAGGAATCCTAATGCCTTGTCACTAAAATTTTCTAAGTTAACCAAGAACTACAATTTTCAGTTAAGTAGTTAACTTTTTTCTTTTTGTCTTATTACTTTCATGTTGTGTTTTGAGTAAAAGGATTAGATGCCTTACTGTGTCTCTACCAAGAAAGTTAGTTTGGGACAAATAGATGGATAGCTTCACAAATAGAGAATAATCTTTTTTTATTGTTTTATCTTTTTTGAGATGGAGCCTTACTCTGTCGATCTCAGCTCACTGCAACCTCCACCTCTTGGGCTCAAACAATTCTCCTGCCTCAGCCTCCTGAGTAACTGGGATTACAGGCGCACACCACTGTGCTTGGCTAATATTTGTATTTTTAGTAGAGATAGGGTTTTGCCATGTTGACCAGGCTGGTTTGGAACTCCCAACCTCAGGTGAACTGCGTGCCTCAGCCTCCCAAAGTGCTGGGATTACAGGTGTGAACCACCACTCCGGGTCCAAAATCTTAATCTATATAGGGTGACAGAAAGCCACTTTAGTATTCTATTAGCTAACATAATATGCACAAGCAATATGAGTCCAGATTATCCAATACTCCACATGTGGTTTTCTGAACAAATTATCCTTTTTTCATAAGTACCATTAATCTTCATAATGAAATAAATATTAAATATTTGACCAAAAAAATGCTGGAAATTATGTGAGATCATAGAATATTTTGTTAAAAATGTAAAAAGACAACAATGATACTAGTTATCAGAAAACTGCTCTACTCAACGTGGAATTAAGTAGTCACTGAACTTATTTTAGATGACTTAAAATCATACTGTATCATATTATATAATCTTAGTATACTTATTTAGAAAAATGGTTTTATGTTTTATCTCATTTAATAGTGCTGCAGAAGTAGATGTAGATTTTTGATACAATAGTGGATCCTATATGAGCCAGGCATGGTGGCATGCGCCCATAGTTCCAGCTATTCAAGAGGCTTGCTTGAGCCCAGGGGTTTGAGGCAGCAGTGAGCTCTGATCACACCATTGCACTTATGGTCTGCATGACAGAACAAAGACCCATCTCAAACAAAAACAAAATAATGGATCATATCTAACCTTTTAATAAAAACAATAATGAAAAACATAACAAAAAAGTCCTTAGTTTATTAACCTTTACTATTTCTTACTTAGCTATTTCCTTTTGTCCAAATATGAAACTGTCATCTCTCTGTAAAATTAAGTGGCCTTTTGATCTGATAATATTAGCATTGTTTCTCATTATTCAATATCAAATCTATTCATCCTGAGTCTTAAATGTTGTTATTTGATAGTGTTAGTAAGTTGCCTGTTTATGTTCCTGCAGAGAGCCTGATAGTAGAAATTGGTTATGATTCTCCTTATGTAACTCTAAAGGACAGGCCTTCACTTATTTCTGTGTTTGGGAGATAGTCTCCTTTAGCTTGTATGAAGTTGTTAAATCTAATAGTTCATAGCAGCATGAGATTTGATTATTTCAAAGTTGTAAGATCAACAGCAACTATATATTGTAACCATATAGAAAATGGGTCTCATATTTGGCTCTCTCTTCAATTTTTGCTGGAGCTAACATGACAAAAGCCCCCATTACCTTACATTTGGAGTACTGTAAGGATCTTCTGTGTTTGCTCTGTTTCCAGCCTTAACCTCCTTCCTCTCTCTTCCTCCACACTTAGTCCTTCCTATGCACTATGGCTAAATCAACCTTCTGAAAACACCACTCAGTATAACCCTGTTACGTTAAGTTGTTAGTTACAACTAATATTTATAAATGAAAGCCACACTACTCAGTCGGCCAGGAAAAGTGGTAGTCCCTTCCTGCCTGCCTCCTCTCTCACGTTCCCTCGACCCCCGAACTCCAGTGGATACATTCATGACTCTCCAAGTATGTTATCCACATTTCTGTCTAACTTTGTACTTTGCTGCCTGCATTATGCCTTCTAGTTGATGCACCGGGATATTGTGGAAAGAACGTGAACTTAAATGGACTACATCTGGATTCAAATCTTGCATCTTCCACTTCGTTAGATGTGTGGTATTGAACAAGTTATTTAATCTCCTTGAGCCCTAATTTTCTTATTGGCAAAAGTCAAAGACATTTCCTGAGAAGGTTAAGTGTAGGTAATCTGATTTCACACCACACACACGCTTCCGATGTAGACATTCAACATTCTATTTTTCCTGAAATGCCATCCTCTCCCCAGTTCTTACCTAGGACCAGACTGTACTTTAAGTGTGAATTCAACTTCTCCCATCTCCATAAAATAAGTCCATTTTTCCGTAGTGCTGAGGTGGAACTTCATCTTTAGAATTTCTCTAGCATTTGTGGGTTGTGCCCCTCCTTAGCAGTAAGCATGGGTTACTTTTATATATGTTCAAGTATTTAACTACAGTCCGACTTCCCTGTGGAGGAGTCATGAAGGCATAGTTGCTGTCCCATACATATATAACTCCTTGTATCTCCACAGACTAATGACAAATGCAATGCAAGTGTTAGAAACCTAATAAATATTTGTACTTGCTCTAGTGTCTTGATGATAATTATGTCACCAGGAAATCTCAAGTCAACCACCACATACTTCCACAAAACCAGCTTTATTTCATTTAAAAATTTTGGACATTCTTAAAGCCAGGACTGTACACCAGTGCATCTATATCATTTATTTTGCCTTTGTTCATCTGATTATCTGCACCTGGCTTATCTAGTTATTAGATATTTTTGATATCTCTACTGCATATGGTATGTTTTCTAATGCAAAATCTTTATGAATTACTTTACATACTTAGATTTAGTTCCCCTTAGAAAAAGAATTCAGAACTGCAACTTTCTTTTATTACCTGGCTTGGGGAAAAAATACATGATTTCTGATGAATTGTGTGCTATTTTCTGAGAATTTCTCCACTGACACGTCTTTTGAACAGAAAGGATTTGCTCCCCAAGTTCTTACTCATGAGCTTTCAATAGACTTCAGATGTGGGGAAGCATGGCCCTCCTCAAATAAGATTTGCAACTGCATTTGATTCACTTTCCTCCCTTTTATGAAACTGAGATGGACAGCTGAGCCAACTGAAAAAAAAAGTATATGTGAATTACATTTTATTCTAATAATATTAGATTGTCCTACAAAAGTATGCTTGCATGCTATAGGGCAAAATCACATATCTTTTGTGTATATATATATGTATGTATTTTTTTAAGCATGGTGAAAATTAAAATACAGTAGAGAGTAATATTGACTCTGAGCAACACAAATGTGGTCTGTTTCAAAGTGAGGTAGCTATCTGGAAGAGATTTTCAACTTTAGAATATGTTGATGCTAATGGTTAAACCTGCCCACCTTGTCTTTGATGTTCTGTCTGAGCTCATGTGAAGTAATAGGATTAAAAATAAAGTGTACACCTTTCTTTTGATCTAAGTAGCCAAAAAGGAGGGAAAAATAATAACCCGTCTCCTGCTCCAATTTAGCAAATACCACTGCTCTAACAAAACCGATATGATACTGTGGCTGGGTTCACAGATGTAACACATAGGGTACACTAAGGTTTTCACAGCCATTTTCATTTTTTCTGAAGCAGCATAATTCCAGATATTGCTGCATAAATGTGGCTTTTTACCATCTACAAAAATCAAGGCAAGTTCAATTAATTTTAAGCAACCTCTCTCAAATGACTTGCTTTTCTGTTCACTAATAACTTAATAGATTATTTAGGATTGTTGGTCAGTTAGCCAAAAGTGACAGTGAAAAGATGTTGACATGAGTTTACCTTACCAACAGAGCTAAACTGCTTTTTTTTTTTTTTTTTTTTTTTCCTGATACGGAGTCTTGTTCTATTGCCCAGACTGGAGTGCAGTGGCGTGATCTCGGCTCACTCCAACCTCTGCCTCCCGGGTTCCAGGAATTGTCTGCCTCAGCCTCCCTAGTAGGTGGGATTACAGGCATCTGTCACCACGCTGGGCTAATTTTTGTATTTTTAATAGAGATGGGTTTTCACCATGTTGACCAAGCTGATCTTGAACTCCTGACCTGGGGATCCACCCACCTCAGCCTCCTAAAGTGCTGGGATTACAGGCGTGAGCCACTGTGCCCAGCCTAAGCTACATTTTTAAAGGACCTGTTTGTTTTATATTTTTGGGTGAAAATTTCCCAACACATATATATATGTTTAGCCAACCCCTACTTGGTTAAACACACACGCACACACACGCACATTCACACATATACATATTCGTCTGCTGTAAAGACTGATCAATATAGAAATTAACTACTCCAAACTGTGGTCATTTCAAAATGAATGACTATGGTGTTCAGATATTTCCCACTGTGGGGATAAAAGGTGTTGTGAGGAGGGTTTTGGGGACAGATGCTCTCTTCCTCAGGTGATGTAAAAAGGCTTACCTTGGGTTGATTGTGCCTGGAAGCTGATAACCCAAATTAGCCTTTATGAAACTCTTTGGTGCTCTGAATAGATCTCTTAGTGGACAGATGGCTTCTTCTACAAACTGGCAGGCATGCAAAACACATCGAAAGGAGGTGGTAAGCTAGCATTACGTTTTCAGTACTTACCATCCTAGTACCTGTGGTCATGAATCCTAGTACCTGTGGACAAGACCACAAGCGAACTCTTTATTGTTCTTTCTTTTCTTTTCTTTTCTTTTTTTTTTTTTTTTTTTTTTGAGACAGAGTCTCACTCTGTCACCCAGGCTGGAGTGCAGTGGCGCAGTCTCGGCTCACTGCAAGCTCCGCCTTCTGGGTTCACATCATTCTCCTGCCTCAGCCTCCCAAGTAGCTGGGATTACAAGCGTGTACCACCACGCCCAGCTAATTTTTGTTGTTGTTGTTGTTGTAGAGACTGGGTTTCGTGGTGTTAGCCAGGATGGTCTGGATCTCCTGACCTCGTGATCTGCCCACCTCAGCCTCCCAAAGTGCTGGGATTATAGGTGTGAACCACCACGCCTTCATTGTTGTTTCTAAAAGGAGCTTTTACTCCTCTCCTCTTTCTTATCTCTGTTTTTGTCATTTTTGTGTTTGTTTTCTGTTTTATTTTGTTTTTCCTGTCAGTGATGCTACTAGTTTTCTGTTCTTCCAGGTTCAAGCTCTCTTAATAGACAATGGAATAACTTTTAGCCCCTTAGCCTGCCTGCCCATAATCTCTTGCTTTATCTCACTTCTTTCCTACCAGTTACTACCTTTAGTTTCTGTGCCTAAATGCAGCCTAGTCCTTTGTGTTTTTTCCCTCTGCACCCAGCAGGCCTGCCTATCTTAAAGTTAAATATCAATCATACTGGCAAAAGTTCCCCTAAAACAAAAAGAACCCACAGCAACTGAAAGTCATTCCTCCATGGAACTCCCATAGAGAATTGTCTGTAGCATTTTTGCCAGCCTGACAAAGGCTGAACTCCACATCAGGGCCTGTGGGACCTTCATGACTTGGCACCTGGTTATCTCTGCAGTCTCTCCTCTTCTCTCCTAGTGCTTTTGTCCCCTCTCCACATATACACACAAAATAGTAAAATCCTGCCCCTACTACACCAGCTCCCCAAACAGACCTTCCTCTCTACTCCTTTACTCACTCATCTGCCTGAAATGTGCCCTTCCTACCACAGGGCTTGCTCTCATTCTCTTTCAGAGCTCCTCTAAGAAGCTTACCCTGGACTGGCTCCTGTTCCTCTCCTATAAGCTTGCAGCATGCTCTGAACTGGCCCTCAACACACAGCATGGAGATTGTGTTTTTTACTTGTGGCTTCACTATATATGAGTTCCTTGAAGTCACAGGACACATTTTATCAGTGCGTCCACAGAACAATGCCAGAAACAAACTACTTAATGAAATTTGCTAATGGTAAGAATAGATGTGGTGCTTAAGTTTGTCCTATATTATGATTAACTATAATTATTTTCTATTAGGACATAAGTTTCCTAACAGCAAAGGCTGCACTTCATACATATTGACCCTGAGAGTGTATTGTACATTACAGGTACTGGTATGTGACAGATATTCACTGGGTATTTTTCCCTTGAATTATTCACTCAGAAGAGGATTGGCCTTTAAACAGTGCTTTCATAAAACTACACTGTTTTCAGTGATGACACCATTTCTTAAAATATTTTGGGACATTTCCTTCCCCGATCGTGTAGGAACCAGCAAAGAAAAGTCAGTTTTATTACTTATTGTGACCCAAGATGTTGTTATTCAGCCTGGTTATCACAGTTTTCCTCTTTTGAACTCTTAACTTCTGGTTATGTGTTAAAAATCGCTTGACCCCAAAATTTAGAAATTTTGAATATATTTAGTATATAGGATTGTGAAATTCTCAAGCACAATGAAAGTGTCTGACATGCAATCTGACATAGTAGATTTTCCTTAAAGACATAGTGAATGAATGAATGAATGGATGAATGAATGAATGAACTATGTGACAAACTCTGAAGATAAATCCAAAAATATACTAAAATATTTTCAATGATATTAGTATAATTGTAGTACACTCTGGAAGAGAAGTTATTTCAATGTCTTTCTTTAAGCAAAATGAAAAAATAATGATAATAAATCCACCTCTTTGTCTAATAGACATGCCCTGCATTTTCTGTGTTGAGTAAGAAGCTTTGAGTCATTGACAGGTGTGTCAGTATTTGGGTTTGAGCTCTTCTCATCATCTGATAACTGAGTTCTTTCTTTGAAGTCTCCCTTTTTAGTCCTCCACCCTTGGGATTCTAGACTTTCACCTACTTAAGCTCCTTTCCTCATAAACTGTTATTTTGTTCCATCCCATCTTCCTTTCTGTTTCTTTTCTTTCATTCCAGTTATTGGATTTTCTGACACCTTACTGCAAGATCCTCTTATCTTCATGGCCATGAACTTTTAGGGTCTTAGCGACGTATATAGCTCACTAGCATAGATCCCTTTCGTGTGCACAGTAGGCAAGAGAAGAATGTCCTTAAAAAACAAACTTAGAGTCCTAGACCTCCAAGTAGGGCAAACAGAGAAAAACAATTTTGAACATTTTTTATTCTTTTAGAAGATGATATAGATCTGGTAAAATAAATTAACAGAGTCAAGCACAAGTTAACTCAAGCAGAAGCAAGTGATAATAAAGTAAGACAATCATGAGGGTACAGTTTCTTTAAAACAATAGTCATGAGGTTTTGTTGTATGCTAAGCGTGGTAGAGATCTTATTGTCTGCTCTCACGCTCATATTCATGTATGCTTCTACAAGCAAGCATATAAAAATTAAAACTAAATACTGGGCATTTTCTGCTTTGAATTTTAAAGATAATTTAAAAGTATTAAAGTCAACTTCTATTGCTTTCTTTTGTGGAATATTTAAAGAAAAAGATAGTCAATGAAGCAAAGGGGCACATTACTTGCATGACCTTTTGCTATTAAAAACTGAGAATACATATCCCCTGTTTTTATTACTCTGACAAAGTGACACATATTTCTTAAAGCAGAGTAGGTTCTTAGCAAGCTGGCTATAGCTTTTCACAAGTAGACAAATAGCTTCAATGACATTTTGTCAAGCAATTTCCAGTGTACAGGTTCCTAAACCTTCAGCCCACTGGATCATCTTTAAAAAGAAACAGTGTCAATTGAAAGAAATTTAAGAAAGCCAAGGCCAGGGCTGGTCAGTGTGTTGGAGATGGATGGTACAGCTTTCACTGTTGCCGTTGTGCCTTTCTGGTCCCTGTAAACCTCTACTTAAAAATAGGAGTGACTCAAACAGAAGTCAGGAAAAGGTTGTGCCTATGTGAGATGATATCAAAGCGATGGCATTACTCCCAGGGACCCTAAGTGAATGGCACATTCGATTTGTGGATATTGCTCAGAAAATGCATTTTTATCTTCCATTACTGAACAAAATAAAGGATTTGCCACAGAATATAGTTCACCAAAGTTGTTTATTTTGGAGGAAACCTCAAACTTGTTTTTATCCTTTCAAGGGGTTTTCAGTAAATTTTAGTAGAAAACTCCCCCGTCTAGAAACCAGAAGACATGGTTCTCATCCTAACGTTCACCAAGTCAGAGCTCACTTGGTCATATCTGTGAGTTAAGTTTTCTAGAGCAATGTTCCCTAAAATGGATTCTATACATGTAGTCCCATGGAATGCCCTCTTTAATAAAAGGGGCAGGGGGGAGGGGGAGACGCATCACACACTTTATCTGCCTGTGAATGAATATTCACAAAGCACGTTCGCATATTCAATTCTTTGAGAATTCGGCAATAAGTGAGCCTGTCAAATTTCATTTAATGTAGTATGTCTAAAACTTATTTAAGGGAAGAATTTTTTTTAATGGAATGCTTATTGAAATCCTGAAGAAGTATTTTCAAGAACACACTTTGGGAAATGGTGCTTTCTAGACCTTTGACTCCACACCTGAAAAACGGGGTAAAACTAAATAGTTTCCCTGGTCCCTAGCAGGTCTCAAATTCTGTGGTTGGTATAAAATCTCAGTTCTGTAGTCGCCAGAGTCACAAAATGTACATAAAAGCCAGCAAAAAGGATGTTTTTTTCTGACAGAAAGTAGGACAAAACAAAAGTTCTTCTACATGTTGTGTTTAATATTATAAACTATTTCATGCTTCTTCATAAAATAACTTAAAATCTACGTGCCATCCCTTAATTTTAATCTTAAATTTAAATTTAATCTCTATTGAGGGGTAGAATCCACATTAAATTTCATATACAACATCAATTTAATACAACTGTGTATGTGGTAAGTCCACAGGAAAAAAATAAGATTTTGTTTCACAAGATTTTACGATTGCTGCTATTGTTGTTATTCCCCTCTCCTACTCACATTATAAGCTCCTCAGACAGCAGGAACAATTCTCTGAGTTATTTTGGAATGTTTTATTGCATACAATATTGGGTATACTGTAGTTGCTTCTTGTTTTTGTGAAAGTACTCAATAATGAATAAATTGTTTAAAAGGAAACCACATTTGTTCTCATGTCTTTTGAAGATTCTACAGGGATAGAGAGAATTGTATCATTGTTTTTCAACAGTTCAAAAAGCAAAACGTTTTTAGAATTGGCATTAAGATATGAGACAAACATATATATTACATACATATGTAATATATGTATATGTATGTGTAATGTATATGTAATATATATGTTATATATATATGTCTGTATGTCTCAAACACTGTGAAGTAAGTCTCAAAGCATGTACAACTTAATGAAGACACTCAACACAGGAAAAACATTCTTGGTTATTGATTTTATATGGACATTCACAGCAATGAATGATTATGAATAAATATTTTTTTATCAGGGAAAAGAGGCAAGTGGAGTTAAGGAAAAACATTTATCGAGCACTTGCCATGTGCCAGGCATAGCCATTATAATTTAGTTCATAAAATTGTAAGCATTATTATTAGCATTCTCTTGATGAAGATACAGAGGCTCAGAGAGATTGATATTTTGACCAAAGTCACACAATAAGTGGCAGAGCTGAGATTTGAACCAAGTGCTCATAATTTCATGTCTACCTTCTTTCTAAAATGGAACCAATGGAATTATTTTCCTCCTGTAATCATCTAGCTATTGAAATGCTGTATTGCAAAAAGAGTTTTAATGAGATTGTACTATTGAGTTGTTATGAGGAGCTTTTTATATCCATTTTCTCAAATTCTGGAATTCCAGAGTCCTTTTTCTTTTTCTGCCTGCATATATTACATGTAGCTAAAGAGTTTGATCATGAAGTAGAAAATTGTTTTTCTTAGGCATTGATGAGTATTATACTATATTTTGAGATAATTATCTGAAAGACGTTTCTTTGTAGAATATTTTACATCACCTTTAAGAAGGATTATTACTGAAGTTTCAAAACAGAAAAGAGTGGTCTCAGGTTATTTATTTGTTTGTTTTCTGTCCCTGCCCCCATGCCCTTCAGCATCTCCTCTGGCTTTTGTGACACACATGCTCATGAGCTGCCACCGCTAGGTCCCTCTGCTTAGGGTGTACATCCGTCCTCCCAAGTCTGGAGAGAAGCTGGCGTTAGATGAGGGTTGATGGAGGCTACAGCACATGAAGTTCATCCATGTTCTTAGTCAGCACTAAATGACATCTCATTATGGGTGGACAGTAAAATATTTACCACTTAATTGTTGTACAAAAATGAAGTGAAATCCACCTAGTATAAAATTAACCATTTTAAAGTAAAGAATTCAGTGGTGTTTAGTCCATTCATGTTGTTGTTCAAGCACCATTTCTATTTAGTTCTAAAACATTTCTATTTAGTTCTAAAACATAAAATATTTC
Organism: Pongo pygmaeus; assembly: GCF_028885625.2. Lineage (NCBI taxonomy): Eukaryota > Metazoa > Chordata > Mammalia > Primates > Hominidae > Pongo > Pongo pygmaeus. Next base: position 43,422,707 of record NC_072384.2, on the reverse strand, counting down.
CATCACTCCAAAGGAAAACTGCTTAGCTGTTGAGTAGTTTCTCCTCATTCCTACTTCTCCCCAGCCCCTGGCAACCATCAATCTGTGTTCTATCTCCTTGGATTTATGTATTCGTATAAATTGAATCATAAAATACGTGACTGTTTACATCTTGTTTCTTTGCCTTAGCATAATTTTTCAAGGTTCATTCATATTTTAGCATGTAGCAGTAGTTCATTTCTTTTTATAGCTGAATAATCTATAGTATGTATATGCCACAGTTGGTTTATTCATTTATCTATGAAGGGACATTTGGGCTATTTCTATCTTTAGACTATTTATTGAACATACTACCTTCGATTACCCCCCAAAAAAATCCTGTTGCAAAAGCACTTGAAATGAGACACTAAAGTTGCAACAGGAGCACCACAGGAATGAATCCAATGCCAACCTGCCATTAAGGTTCTTTTTGAAACTGGACTCTCTAAAATATAATGTTACTGTAAATGGACTTTAATGATACACAATGTATATGGGTTATGGATATGGTACCAAATATGTAGGTACCTTCTTTTTAAAAAAATAAATTGTATCATGTCTATTTAAGGTGTACAACATGGTGTTGCAGACACACAGATAGTAAGGAAGTGTTTTTAAATGTAGTATGATATATAATCTTGTTTGTGTTCAGTATTAAATTTAATAGAATTACACAAAGCCTACTTAGATAGCTTAGTTTAGAGACAAAAAATATTAGTTCTCTCCAAAAGCTTCAGTAACCAAAAGCTTTGAAAATATTCTTTTGTCAATTAATAAAGAACTATTGAAAACAAATTATCTGGCATCTTTACATATGTAATAATTATGCAGCCAAGGCTTTTCCTTTGGAAACAATTTATACATTATATAAACCTAACTTTCTCATCCAAGTATCATTTCAAGAGAGGCAAGCTTAAATAATGGAGGCAATAGGGAAACATAATATTACAATAATGGTCTTTGGTGCGGTTTGGAAGGTTTTAGGAAACATTTGGAACTATTTTTCTCATAAAGTCAGTTATCTATTGAAGTGTTATGATAGCATTTCCCTCTGTATTGTATACAGTACAAAAGGAGCCCAGTTAAAGGAGACATCAATTCTGAATATCCTGATTAGAGGGATTTCCACCAACCAGGAAATTACATGCTCTGGTATCCTGGGATTAGTTTAATAGAAAGATACAGTGAAATAAGGAAGGGATAGGTGATTTAGGGTGCCCTGTTTGCTTTCAAATGCCCATTTCTTTGCAGCTTCATCTAGCAACACCACGTTGAAAAAGCCTAAAAGGATAAGAAAGGACCTGAATTTTCAGAATAAATATGCTCTAACTAAATTGATGTGATATTTCATTTTTTGAGGTGTATTTCTAACTAGATTATAAGCCAATTCTATTCTCAAAACTGTTGAAATGGAAAAAATGTTTAAACTTTTCTTTTGCTTACACCATTATTATTTGACTGTTTGAAACTTGACAGATGTGTGCCTCAAAGGTTCTACACATCTGTCAAATGTTAAATTAAATTCCCTTGTGAATTGATAACCATTTTTTTTACATTGGACATATAGATTCTGTGATGATAGTTACTTTTATAAAATAACTATGATCTTTTTATAAATTTAAATTGTAACACTGATTAAAAATATAATGCTTTTTCAAAGCACATAGCCTGTTGAATAAGGAAATGAGTGCTATCTCATGCATGCTTTTAAGAAGAGTACAATATTTTTGTTATACTTGAGCTTAAAAACCATTTCTGTTGAAGGTTGCTCTATTAGTTCATTCTTGCATTGCTATAAAGAACTACCTGAGACTGGGTAGTTTATAAAGAAAAGAGGTTTCATTGGCTCATGGTTCCATAGGCTGTACAGGAAGCATGGCTGGGGAGGCCTCAGGAAACTTACAATCACGGCAGAAGTAGAAGGGGAAGCAGGCACATCCTACATGACTGAAGCAGGAAGAAGAGGTCAGGGGAGACGCCACACACTTTTAAATGACCAAGTCGGACAAGAACTCATTATCACAAAGACAGCACCAGGCCATGACGGATTTGCCCCCATAGCCCAAACATCTTCCACCAGGCTCTACCTCCAGCATTTGGGATTACAACTCAACATGAGATTTGGGCGGGGACAAATTTCCAAACTATATTAGTTGCCGTGCTGTCTGTTTTCTCAGATTACTAGAGGATATGGCTAAGCAATACATCAGGATGGTTAAGTTTTCTTTTCCGTGAGTGTTGGGAACCTGCCTGAGAGACTAAACCTTGAGAAAATTTAATGTGTTTCGGGCTGTCACTAAAGTGGTCATTGCCAACCCTCCACTCCTTAAAACGAGATAAAACATGACAAAATAAAACAGAAGATCAGGCAGCAGGTAATTTGAAGGAGATGGAGAAATTTTTCAGACTGACATTGACTTTAATTGAACTCCACTCAAGAATGAAACGTGTATACTGTAATACTTCTAGTAAGGTGGAAGGAGGAACATTGGCAAATTCAGTTTAAAAACTTAAGATTTTTTTTTTTTCATTTTCAAATGGAATATCCTGAGAAAATAAACTAGAGATGGATTGTAAATCCAAGTATGGTAACCGGCAACCCTCCATCTCTCATTCTCTTGCAATCTCATTTTTTCAATGAAGCCTAAGACACAGGCCACTAACGTGTCTAAATTCCAATATAAAGCAAATGAATAAGTGTTTCAGTGCCAGGATTAGTGCTAGGTGTTGCAGTACAAAAGTGAGTAGGATAGAATCATCCCTATGGCATAAAGGCTGGGATAGCAGGCAGACAAATAATAACAAGTGCGAGAGGATTGTGTGGTGGTGTGTGTACACATGGATGAAACACCTAGCTTTCCTGGTGGTGGCCATTAAGCTGAAGCCTGGAAGCTAGGCTTGCATTACTATGTCCAGGACTCTGTTTTAACCTAGAGATCTAAAAAATTATCCCAGAATTTTGTATTAGCTGGTATCTTAGTGGTCATTCAGGGGAATGGCTCTGATTGTTCATACATTTTACCTCCAAAATGTGATTCCCTCACTTATACCCATTCACCCTAGTTGGTTCTCCTCGAACAGAGAACAAACAGCAGAGAACAAGGGGACTCCTTGACAGTGTAAGAATCCTGGATATTCGAAGACTTACTCTTCTCAGCTTTATTCTGCACTGACATTGCTGCATCCACTCATCCCATGCGGCCCCACTGCTTTCTTGTGTGTTTATGATACAATGATATAATAAGAAATACATATTTGATCTTTACTTCAGGTTCCTGATACAGAATTCCTAAAGTGCATGGAGTTTCCTGAGTGATAGGAGTTATAAAGTTGAAAGGAGTGTCTTTTGTTGTTCATAGCAAGTCTCTTTCAACCACACCTGAGTTTAGGTTCGTGCCCGTGTGACTTTTGGAAAGCCCCTAAGGAGGAGGGGCTGGTTGCTAGAGGGACCAACCATGTGATTAGAGGGTTGGAACTTTTGGCCCCACCCACACTCTGACCTTCTGATAAGAAAGAGGGACTGGATAGAGATTGAGTTCAGTCAGCAATGGCCGATGATGTAATCAGTCATACCTACATAATGGAACCTCCCTATAAACCCAAAAGGACAGGGTTTGGAAAGCTTTCAGGTTGATGAGCACATGAAGGTGTTGGGAGAGGGGTGCACCTGGAGAGGGCATAGATGCTCCATGCCCCTTTCCCTGTGGTTTGTCCTATGCATCTCTTCCATTGGGCTGTTCCTGAGATGTATCCTTTTACAATAAACCAGTCATCTAGTAAGTAAATTGTTTTCCTGAGTTCTGTGAGCTGTTCTAGCAAATTATCAAACCCAAAGAGGGGTTGTGGGAACACCAATTTATAGCTGTTGGTCAGAAGTATTTAAGGCTCAGACTTGGCATCTAAAGTAGGACACTCTTGTAGTACTTAACCCTTAACTCCAGTACATAGTCTCAGAATTAAACTGAATTGTAGAACACCTTGTTGGTGTTAGAGAGCTGGTCATTGTGGAGAAAAAACACACATTTGGTGTCAGAAGTGTTGAAAGTGTATAGTAAAACAGTGTTTGTTTTTCTTTTAGTATTTCTCTGGAAGTAGCTGTTATTTTATAAGCCAAAATATTTTTTATACTTTTCACATCATCTTTTCCATGGGATAATAGTTACCTTCTGTCTCATGTTTTTGAAATTTTTCTGTAACCTAAACATATACCAAATTCTATCTAGTCACTATTTTTATCCCCCTTGAGTTTCACAATGCTAAGTGGCCACTTTTCTTTCAAGTTCCTGATCATTTCCACATCCTGCACTCACCCTTTATCCCAGTTTGTCTGATTTAAGTCCAGAAAAGTAGTTTCTCTACTTGCATCATCTGCCTTCTTTGAGCTTAAACTCTTAGGAAAGTAAGTCAAGAATTTATCCAATGTTGTGTTTTTGCCAAGCAACACTTCCAGATGGTGTCCTCATGGTTGAAGTCCCCCACCACCACTTTATGTACTTCTCCTCCAATTTTGCAATCTCTGTTACCAAACCACATCCTCTACCTGGTCTGGCAGTCCGGAGTGCATTTTCCAACAAATAGCACCACCACTTTCTCTCTTTTTCCCAAAATGCCTCCACCCTTGGGTTTATAATCTGCAAGACGGATACTATGATTTTCATGATATACATGGCTCTTTCTTTTGAGCAAATCTTTTATCCTTTGGAACAAAGTTTTCATTTTCGCTAGGTTTTATTCTTAACAATAGCACTACTATTCAAAAGCAAGTATTTATTAAGTAAAGACTATGTTCCACATTTGGTGCTGGGTTATTAACATCTTCAAGTTCATTTGGTACTAACTATATTAATGCTAACGGTAATTCCTATGATGTAGATATAATTCTCCCCATTTTACCTATGAGGAAACTGAGGCTTGGGGAAGTTAAGTAGCTTACCAAAAGCTACACCATTAGTAAGTGATAAGGTTAGGATTTGAACCCAGAACTGTCACATTCCAAAGCTTGCAGTTTTAATCATTACAGTGCTTCCTATCTCTCATTGCCTTGCAAAATCTTAAAAATAATCATACCCCCAGGGCCGGGAGCAGTGGCTTATGCTTGTAATCCCAGCACTTTGGGAGGCTGAGGTGGGCAGATCGTGAGGTCAGGAATTTGAGACCAGCCTGGCCAATATGGTGAAACCCCGTCGCCACTAAAAATACAAAAAAAGTAGCCAGCGCTAATGTTTTTAGCCACACACCTAAACGTGTGGTGCACGCCTGTAGTCCCAGCTGCTCGGGAGGCTGAGGCAGGAGACTTGCTTGAACCCAGGAGGCAGAGGTTGCAGTGAGTCAAGATCGCACCACTGACTCCAGCCTGGGCGACAGAGTGAGATTCTGTCTCAAGAAAAAAAAAAGAAGAAGAAGTAATCATACCCCCTAAGAGCATAAAAATTTCATAAACTGCATAAAAATTCCAAAGTAAATTGGCTGCTTATTCAAACTTTGATGTACAGACTTAGACTCAAAAGTTTTCATCACTGCTGGCTTCCCTTTAATTTTTTCCTAAAATTCTTTGGGTACTTTTACCACTTGCTGTTTTGTTTTATCCTCCATGGCTTCAGGTTTTGTGATTGTATCTGAGTATTTTTCTCCCGCTCTTCCTTCCAAAATTCAGTTTAAAAGCTTCTTGGTGATGTTGGCAAATTAGGGACATTCTTTCCTGGCTTCATGAAAAACACTTTCTCTGTGTACTTTTTCTTGTTCGAGTCTACAAAAGCAACTCTCAGCACTATCTATGTAGCCACCTGTTTGCTCTTTATATCCAATTTTCTCTTCTAAGGTTATGGCCTTCACTTTTGAAAAGGATTAGTACCAAAAGGGTATCCTGCCACTACACCCGAGCCCTTGAATTTTCTTCCTAGATGGCAATTAGAGCAGTTTTCAATTCTGGTGGCAACTTAGAACCACCTGATATTAAAAAAATAATAATAATAACAGTTGTCAGGCCCCATCCCAGATCAATTGTGAATCAGTCTTGGGAAATAGGTTCTAGACATCAATAGTATCTTCAAATTCCCCAGTATTTTAAAACTTCTGATGTGCAACTACAGTAAGATCCATTAGCATTATGAGCTTTGTCTGGCAGGAACGTTTGTTCCCACTCGAATGAACAGAAGTGGGTACATTTTATGAGTCTTGGCAAGCTCCATCTCACACTAAGATTCATGCTGTAGGAAGACAACATGCCTCTTAGCTTGGCTACAGCTTCGTTCACAGAAATGAACAAGTTCCATGAGGTTTCTTTTCTGACTACAATTATTAACAGCATTGTGCCTCCCTCCGCAGGTCTGAGAATACTCCTAGAGCTTCGTAGTGCCTCTGTAATCACCCTCCATAGAGAGCCCAGCACCTCTTGTATACTTCCAATTGCATACTTTCTCCGTCTCTCTTGACACATACTATTTTACTGACTCTTCTCTTGTCATTTATTTTCCTCTACACTCTCCACATCTTTTTTTTTTTTAATTTCCTTCTAAGAAGACTTCCTTCTTCCTTCGTTAGAATCTAGTTAGAGAACCAGCCTTAAGTCTATTCATCTTCTTTAGCAGTAAACAATCATTTAGAGTAGGCCCAAGCTAGGCAGGAACACAAACAAAAATATTATATGTAAGACATGATTCCTGCTTCCTAGAGCTTACTTTTAGTTAGGAAGGAAAAACAAAGGTATATGAAACCAGCAGTCATGGTTGATAAGTAGTCAACAATATTCAGGAGTTTCAGAAAAAGTTTCTTAGGGAAGGTAGACATTGAACTGAACTTTTCAGGATAAAGTAGAGAGGCCACTGCAGGTTGCTTGAACAACATCAGTGAAGCTGATTATTAGGCACTATATTAATACTGCTTAATGTGGAGAATTTGTCCCAAGGAGATTGTGAGACTTGGGAAAGAAGATTTAGATGGGGTAGGGTGGAATTAGGAGAGAAGAGTAATTAGTAAGGTGGTAAGATTAATACTTTCACCTCACTCCAACCCCCTTATTCAAATCATTTGCTACACTCTAAATGGCAAAGGCCAAACACTGTCTTCCATGTGTTCCTTTGCTTACCATAGTACCTAACAAAGTATTTGTACAAAATATATTCATGGAATGAATGAAATTCTTCTCAACCTCATAGAGATGTCATGAATCTCTTTAGAAATTAGGTGAAATCTATGAGCTCCTTTCTAGAAAAATGCAAATAAATGCAGATGTGTACACACACACACATACACACTCACACTCACGCTATGCTGTATAATTATATACAGGTTATAGAATTGAACCTTTAACATAATATAATTGTAATAACACATTAGGAAGATAATATCTGTCTACCTCTTTGAAAGCTTTTCAGTACTCTTAGTATAAGTTATGATTTGATAGTGTTTTGACTAAGAGAAAGTGAAAAAAAAAGAAAGCAATCTTAAGAATGAAAATTTTGATACTGGTGTCTAGTTATAGATTTTTTTTCTTTTCTCCTCTCCCTGAGCTTTGCTAGCATGTTTTTTTAAAGCCGGTTCTCAAGCATCTGCACTTAACCAATTTGAATAATATTCCTCAAACAGGTCTTTCCTATTTATTCATGATTTTCTTTGAGTTCTTAGTGCAACTAAACCAATCAGAAATAATGGAAGAAGAGAACAAATTACAAGGGAAGGCGGGTGGTGGTTGTCACCATTGTTGTTTGCCATCCTCACAACTCAGGTGTCTGGAAAGTTTTTAGACCCCTACCATGAGCAGTAGCCACCAGTGCAAGGTGAGAAATTCAATGGGGCTATTTAGAGCAGACATAAAAATAAATATAAGAAAATATATAAATCCATCAAACAATTCTGGGACTTTTCCAGGAGTCTCCCTCTAATAATGATAACCCAAAACATCAGCAGCCACTTTGTCTAGGCTAAGCAGGTGTATTGTCTTTCTGGGGAAGTTAGTCTCAGTGTGAAATGAATTTATTGAGACATAGTCTCCCTCTAATAAGGGATGCATTAGTTAGCCATACAACGTTTCAGCTAATCCTTAAAACATCCTTAGGAGGTTGTTCTCATTTGATACGTGAAAAACAAAAGGCTCAGCTAGGTTATCATATTGGCCCAGGGTTACTTACCTATTAGATGGTGACCCTGAAATTTGAGTCCAAGGCAATTTGATTCTAAAGGTATTTTGCTACTCTCACTCTCCTACTGATGAATTTTTACACAGACACCCTACAAATCCCCTCCCAGTCCTGTTTCTCAGACATATGTGACCACTTTAGTGAGAGGGAAATTTAACTGGCATAGTTACCAACCTCTCTAGTGTTGCGAGCAAAATACAAATAAAACAAAATGAAAGGGCCATTCTTTTGCAGACAGGAATGATCACGTATATCTCTTTCAAAGAGTATATCCATATTGTTTTTCGGTAGAAGAACAATATATATTTTGTTAGAAGATGACCTAATTGATCCATTCTTTAGTAATCCAGGGAAATTGGATTGTTCTGCTCATCGGCAGAAGCATGGTCTCATCAACATGGCTCCAGGAGGCCAGGAATGACCTTGTGTTCTCTTGCATGTGGCTTGGGTTAGGGAATGTAAGGCCAGTAGGAAGCAGCCTCATTTGTCCTTTGGGACTTTAATGTGACTGTAACTTTAAAAATCTCCAATAGCAGAAATATTTTTCCAATATAACATCTATAGGTTGAGAGTTTGATATTTAAGTCTTGTGAAAATAAAATTTGGACTTGTAAAAATAAGTGCATGTTTATTATAACTCTCTAGGTTCACTTTCTCTGGCAATAACCTTCATTTTGCAACACTAAACTTTGTTAAGCAAGTATTTGTGCCAACCACTGTGCTGAACATTTTCCTATACGTTGTTATACTTTACCCTCTCAACAGTCCTATGTTCTTTTTAGAAAGGATCATGCCAGTAATCAGAGCAAAGTGGTGTGGTTGCTCTGTTAATGACAAACGATTTCTTTTCTATGAAAGTAGGTTTTATAATATTACATTTACGACTTTTGTTATCCTTCCTTCCAAGGAAGGATAAGTGCTATTTATAAGAAGCTCTGTTTAATAATAAGAGGTTAACAGAATTCTGTTTTTAAAACTGTTAGAAGTGATCGAAGGAGTTTAGATACTAATGGCCCCCACACTAAGCCAATTCTACAGCACAAGAGCAAGTCCAAAGTGCATCTTAACATTTAAATCTAGATTGAAATTTAAATTCCACCAACCAGAACTCGAGCTGATATCAGTGTTGATCATAGAAAAAGAGATGTTTCTAATTAACTAACTTTAAAGCCCTATCTTAATCACTTAGAGCATTCTTGTGCACATCTGTGCTGCAGGAGTAACTGGATTACCTCCATGGTGTGTGTCTCTGGGTGTGCGTGTGTGTTTAAAGCAATGCCATAACTCTATCCAAATGCAATTCAGCGCTGCTTTAAAGTTTAGAAGCAAATGTGTACTTAGTAAAATAGTTTAAAACTTGAAACCCTCCTCTACCTTATGTGTGCTTCTCTTGTAAATTGAGCTTGTTTGCGGAAGGCAGCCATTTCAAATACTGTGACACATATATCCCAGAACTTCTTCCCTCTTACTTCAACCTAACCTAAATGAGCACCAGAGCCAGGGCCTCTCATGTGGTTTTGCTTCATCTGACAAGTGACATCAGTATCTTTCCATTTGCCTTATTTTTATAAAATTGTGCCCAGAATGAATGGTGAAGCCAGTAAAGGAACCTGAGTCCGAGGCGTAATTTTTCATTAGGGTAAATGAGGTGATATGATAAACAAGTAAAACCCGACGTGACAACATAATATAATGCTGTGATACAAAATGTTTGATTCTATTCCTGTGACTGTTTTCTGAGGCCCTTATATCTTTTGCTTGTCTTGTGTGTATAGATACTGATCAGTGGAAACGTAATTGGTAATCAGATATTTATTTCTGTCAATGAATGACCAGATGGCTCTTGCCTCTATTGGAGGAGAACCGTCTTGCCTATCCAATAGCTCAGGGACATTATTTATAACGAACTGAACAGGAGGATCATCTCTAGCTCAAGTAAGAAACTGCAGCTGCTTTTCTCTACTTTGTAAAGTTGGCAAAGGATCACAAATGACTTTATTCTTACTTTTTAATTGAAATAGTTTGTGTATTTTCCCTACCAAAGTAACACATGCTTATTCTGGAATACTATGCTGATACAGACAAAATAGGGGAAGAAGGCTTACAAATCAATTTTTACTACCCATCACTTGCTGCTTGGAGATTTGATGATGGTAATGAGGATAAAAGGCTGAGGTTTATTTGAGTACATACTCTTGCCTGGATGCTGTGCTAAGTACTTTACATAAATTAGCTTATTTAATCCTCCCCACAACCCAGTAATGTCAGTAATGGTATTAATCCCCCTTTGTAGAAGAGGAAACTGAAGCCCAGAGATGTTAAGTGAATCATCTGAAGCCACACAGCTACTAGGTCATCTAGTAGAGGGAGCTAATTGAACCTGACAGTGAGCCCCCACTGATTTCCAAGCGTTGACTGATTAACTCTGTTGTATATGTTACAAATATTTCTTACAGTTTTGTGGGTTGTCTTTCCATTGTATTTATGAAATTTGTGATACTTTATTTTACACAGATGACAGATGAGTCCATTCTTTTTTATTTATTTATTTATTTTTGAGATGGAATTTCTGTCACCCAGGCTGGAGTGCAGTGGTGCAGTCTCGGCTCACTGCAACCTCCACCTCCTGGGTTCAAGCGATTCTCCTGCTTCAGCCTGCCAAGTAGCTGGGATTACAGGTGTGTGCCACCATGCCTGGCTAATTTTTTGTATTTTTAGTAGAGACAGGGTTTCACCATGTTGGCCAGGCTGGTCTCAAACTCCTGACCTCAGGTGATCCACCTGCCTCAGCCTCCCAAAGTGCTGGGATTACAGGTGTGAGCCACTACTCCCAACCAAGTCCATTCTTTTCTTTTGTGGTTTCTACCTTTAGCACCATGTTTGAAAAGCCCTCTTCTAACCCTCAATTATAATGTAGGAAGGAGAAAAATATGCTAACAGTACCAGAAGAAATTAGCCACAAGCCAGAAAGCCATAGTATCTTCCCAAGTTGTCACCCACAAGAAGAAGATCTGAGAATGTGATTGAAGGCAATGGTGGAAGGGAAACTAAAACGGCTCCCTCATTATACCCTATAAAGTCCAACCTGTTTAATAGACCAGTTACTTATACATCTGTTCATGCCTTCTTCCCTCTCCTTCAGGGTCCTGAAGTAGGGACTGTACTGGGAGGAGGGATGAGAGAAAAGGGGAGTACGCTAGTTTCATAGCTGGTACTGTTTGAGGGCCTCTCTTAGGTGTCAGATGCCTGTGGTTGGGTCTTTTGTGTGGCACTTAGTTATGTTCTTTTGAGACACACCTGTGGAGACCTCATACACAGAGGTAGTACACCTGTCATGGATGAAACCGTATCTGGGTGACTTCCAATCACCTCCTTTTCTCAGGTCATACCCCACTTGCATGTACCTTGCCCTACAGGCCCAGTCTTCTTAAGCATAGTCCTTTCAATACTGTGTAAGCCTAGCTCCCTCCCCGCACCACTAGGCCCACAGGAAAACACATCAGGCATCTTCTTCCTTACAAACGGTAAAAATAGACACTACTTCCATTGCTTGCCTTTCTCCTTGACCTGCCATGTTGACAACTTTGGCCAGTCTCCTACCTTCAGAATCTCAAATCAGGGCCATCACCATGATCTATGCCCCATATTTTAGGGGGCATGCAGTAGGTTCTCCCAAGAATTCTGTGCTCTGTACTAGGAGTGGAAGGAGGCAGGTGTTGAGTTTCAGCAGTTTGGCAGCCATCCAGCGTGGGGAAAGAGATGCCAGCCCCTCTCCTGGCAGATATCCCAGTCTCTACCCTTTTCTTATATAGGCTGTTAGAGAGTGATGGAGTAAGAGTATTTTACAGATAATATTTCTGTCTTTAGCAAGTCCTGCAGAGGTGTGCCTAGCACCTCTGTTTAGCGTTTGTAGGTATTAATCCTCAGCATTAGAGCCTCAGCTGAAATGCCAAGATGATAGCAAAAGTCCCATTCCACATCCTGCGATAATGGAGTTATTTCATGTGATGGGAATGTCGTGATAGAAAGATGCCAATTTTTTTCTTTCAAAATAGATTATCACAGATGCTTTCTAATTGGCGTATTACTTTTTAAATAGTAGTCCAAGTCATCAATACATTGATATTCATTTCTTCTAGAAGTATAACCCCATTACAATAAAATGAAAAAAAATTATATCAAAAGAGTGTTCTATGTAGCAAAGCTATTTCTGTGTCACAGTGTGTAGTCCTTCAAAGCAGTATTTTGTTGATCTTAGTGACAACAAATTCAATATATCTAATATACCTAATAATACTGCATAGCAGGTCTTCATTCTCTTTCCTGTTGATGTGACAGTCACTCTTTAATGAAACCTTATTTTGTATACCATTTGCATTGTAGATCAGGAATGAAGAGCTGAGTTTGCTTAAGCAATAGCTGATCTGTTTATACTTTTTATATTCTTCCATCAAGGAATAATTACCCTTCAACCAACCTTACCTGTTTCCACTTCACATATGCAAACCACCTAAATAAAACATACCACTCAAACTCCCAAACCACACAGCAGTATACAGAAACATCCGGGACCCAGAAAAGTATAGAATAGTGTATACATAACCTTTTCCACTTCATCATACCAAGGCGTTCATTCATTCAGCAACTGCATAGTGAGCATGTACTGTGGGCCATAAACCTGCTGGACAACAGAGTTGATTTTGCTCATTTATTTACCACAGGGAAATAAAGAATAAGATTTATTTTAATTTGAGTCCTATAAAATTGGAATGTTATTTCTGGCTTAACAAAGATATTGTAACACAGTTTTTGGTATCTCATTGGTTTGTTGCCCATAATTCTCTGTTGGAATACATCTACACGTGGATTGGTTTTAAATGGTCTTCAGCAGTTTACTGCAGGGCCATCTGGCCATTTGCTGTCTGTATTCCCAAACTAATATCTAGTTCTAGAATAATCTGGCTTTTGACACTATTAGGACTCAGTTATACCCTGGCATACATTACTGAAGTGTTAAATGTGTATAAAGTACAGCATGTATTGACAGTTCAGGTGATATACACTATACTTTAACATAGCCCATGCAGACTCTCAATACATCTAAGTAATGGAATAGTTACCTTTTTAAGTTACAAGAAATTTTTTTTATTTTATATGAGAACTCCATTGAATAATATCTTTTCTAGAATATTTATTATATGATTAAAGGTATACAGTTTTCATTTATATCCATTTTAGTTTTTATAGAGATGTTTGTACATCTCTGTGGCTATGACCCACAATAATATTAACACAAACTCTGAATTCATATTAAGTCTCTACTGAGAGTATTTGCCCATATTCATGAACTTACTTTTCAAAGAAAAAATATTTCAAGGTGGAAAGTAAAAAACTCTTCTGCAAATAATGTTGAACCTCACAATAATGTTCACTATATTTTGAAAGAAGACCATGGATTGTTGTGATCTTTAAACAACTAACCTGCAAAATTTTTTTAAAGCTCAGAAGAGGGAAATTTGGCCATAGAATGTTAAAAGGTCTGATTTTTCTTCTAATTATTTTTCCCATAAGAGCAGAGATTTGAGTTTGCATGGGCACTCTGTAAATACCTCAGGTTGCCTAAGAGCTTAAGTAAATATCTTAGACTTTAGAAAACTACTTCTTTTCTTTTCTTTTTTTTTCCCCCCCTTTTTAAGGAAGGATAAAACCTGGATTCAAACCTCCTTCCATTGGCTCACTTTGGTGCATCAGTAGCTCTTCCAAGTCATGCTGAGTAATGCCTAAAAGTGAACTCGTCACCTTCCTCACCTATTCACAAAACCTTCTCTTCTGATGTGTCCTATCCATTTTCTAGTCCAAAAGTTTCTGACTTTTAGCAGGTCAAAAACTGGCTCTAACAGCTTCCTATAGGATTAGATTCTCACGAACTTCAGATACTAGGACTTCTGGATAGAGAAGATAAAGTAGGTTTTAAAATAATGGTATAAGAAATAAATTGAAAACATGAGAAATAAAAAATAGACCATAAAAAATGCATATTTTTCAAAGGACTAAATAGAATTTTTATATATTCATCAAAATTAACTCAGTGGACATGCTAAGCATTACACATTGATAAAGAGAGAATTGATAAAGAGAGGATTGCATTCTCATGCCTGTAATCCCAACACTTTAGGAGGCCGAGGCGGGCAGATCACAAGGTCAGGAGATCAAGACCATCCTGGCCAACATGGTGAAATCCCGTGTCTACTAAAAATAAAAAAAATTAGCTGGACGCAGTGGCATGCGTCTGTAGTCCCAGCTACTTGGGAGGCTGAGGCAGGAGAATTCCTTGAACCTGGGATGCGGAGGTTGCAATGAGCCGAGATAGTGCCACTGCACTCCAGCGTGGCGACAGAGCAAGACTCCATCTCAAAAAAAAAAAAAAAAAGAGAGAGAGAGATAGAATGAGAATTGGCAACCTAGAAGCTAGATAGTAAAAACTTAAAAGAATGTAGCAAAATGGAGGAAGAAATTGAAAATAGGAAAGATGTTGGGCATAGTGGCATGAGTCTGCAGTCCCAGATACTTGGGAGGCTGAGGCAGGAGAATTGCTTGAACCTGGGAGGCGGAGGTTGCAGTGAGCCGAGATCGTGCCACTGCACTCCAGTGTGGCGACAGAGCAAGACTCTATCTCAAAAAAAAAGAGAGAGAATGAGAATTGGCAACCTAGAAGCTAGATAGTAAAAACTTAAAAGAATGTAGCAAAATGGAGGAAGAAATTGAAAATAGGAAAGATGTTGGGCATAGTGGCATGAGTCTGCAGTCCCAGATACTTGGGAGGCTGAGGGAGGAGAATTGCTTGAACCCGGGAGGCAGAGGTTGCAGTGAGCCGAGATCGTGCCACTGCACTCCAGTGTGGCGACAGAGCAAGACTCTATCTCAACAAAAAAAAAAAAAAAGAGAGAATGAGAATTGGCAACCTAGAAGCTAGATAGTAAAAACTTAAAAGAATGTAGCAAAATGGAGAAAGAAATTGAAAATAGGAAAGATGTTGGGCATAGTGGCATGAGTCTGCAGTCCCAGCTACTTGGGAGACTGAGGCGAGAGAATTGCTTGTGCCTAGAAATTGGAGGCTTCATTGAGCTGTGATCATACCACTGCACTCCAGCCCGGGCAACAGAGCAAGACCCCATCATATATATATACAAATTTAAAAAAAAGAAAATAGGAAAGAGATATTAAGATCTTAAAAGATGAGAATCCAACATATGTCTAATAGGAGTTCCAGACGGAAAAATTAGAAAAAATTTTAAGTGGCAATATTCAAAGAGATTTTTGCACAGTATTTCCAGAGATTACAAAAACAATGAATCCCCAAGATAATTCATGTATTTAGTTTTAAAACATGAGAGAGTACAACAAAAGGTTTATAATAAAAAGCAAAATCTTCTTCCTCAGTCCTCCCTACCCCCCTGCCCCATACCTTCCTCAGAGGCTGCGCTCCGACAAAATTGTAGTAATTTCTTATCTTGCTATTTCTTGATTTTTTTGAATGTGAGAGATCTATTGACTTTCCTGCCTTTGGAAATGATTGAGTTAGCTCTCTTTTATAAGCATGGATGCACACACACATTTTCCCTCACCCTATTTTTCCAATATGACTATATCTCAACTTTTGGTTAAATAAATGTTCTGTGTTTACAGCATTATTACTATGTAAAAAGTGTTCCCTGCTGAGCCTCATTGTGTTCTATGATTAGATTTCCTTTTCCAAACAACTCTTCATTTTTTCCTGGAGCTAATTATTACATTGGGTTATTTGCTTGGTTTCTGTGTCACTATCAACAAATCCATTCTCAAGCTCTGTCACTGTCACTAATTCATCTGCTCAGTGTTGGCCACATTAGGAAACCTATCATTTCCATTTTTTTTCTTGGACTCTGCCGTCCTGGAGGCCTCAATTCTCTTGCTCCTGTTTGTTCTATTTGCTCTTTGGGCCCTTGGGTCAACTATGTCATGGATTCTGTGTCTTTCTCTTCCTTGGTTTACTTTTTTCTTATAGGGAGCACATCCACCAGTATCTTCTCAAGAACAAGGGTACGTAAGAGACTTGATTGCCGGAAAATGCCTCTAGCCTACCTCACATTTGATTGATATTTGATCAGGTATTGAACTCTTATTTAAAAATCATTTATTTCAAAAGTTTGAGGTCCTGTTCCATTGTTTTCTGCTTTTTAAACTTCCTCCTGAGAAGTCTGATGGCAGTCTTTTTCTGACTCCTTGCATGTGACTTCCCTTGCTCCCTCACCTGAAAGGTATTAGGACTTTCTGGTTTACCTCTGGTATTCTGAAATTCTATAATGATTCTACTTGGATTGAATTTTGGTTCCTTTATTATTCTAGGAACTCAATCCATCAGTACAAATAAATTTATTATATTTTTTTCTTTGATTTTCTTCCCACACTATTTTCCTGGTATTCACTTTCTTCAACTCCTAAATTGACCTTATTTTATCTGTTTTCCCATCCTCCTTATTTTTGTTTTTGTTTTTGTTCTGCTTTCTACAAGATTTTCTCCACTTTATCATTCAGCCCTTCCATTGATTATTTATTATTTTTTAGTTATATTTTTAATTGCAAGCACTCTTTCTTGTTCTTGGATGTCCTGTCTTACTGCATTTGTCTTTTCTGCCATGGATGCAATTATCAATGTGTATATTTCTTATAGGATTTTTTTTAAGTTTTCTTCTGTTCTCTACATTGTCTCAGTTTCTTCCAAGTGAAACAGGAAAAGTTCCCTTGTTCCCCTCCCAGGGTGTGTGATGGGGGTGTGACTTGCTGCTTCAGTGTCCCACTGCTCAAACCTCTAGGGGAGCATACAGACAGGGAGACTGTGGGGCTCTGACCCCATGGCGGTATCTAGGGGTGAATGTTTACAGCTGAATCCCCATTGGGCATGTGTTACAGGGTACTCTTTTAGTTTTGCTGTCTGTAGGCGCCTTGTTTTAACCAGCTCAATTAAACTTCTACCTTGTCACAAGGACAGAGGGTTTTCTGTATCCTGGGTTCTTTCCTTGGTATACTGGAAGAATCGGATCATACCCGGTGCCTGTCGGTACGTTCCTCTGGATGTCCAGCCACCCGTGTGTTCCTCCCCTGATGTGCTTCTCTCAATATTCAGCCGCCTGTGTGTCTGCCTGCTGGGGTGTCAGGGTTTTTATAGGCACAGGATGGGGGCGTGGCAGGCCAGGATGTCTTGGGAAATGCAGCATTTAGGCAGGAAATGCCTGTCTTCACCTAGGTCCATGGGGGTGGAGCCCTAGCCAGGGACCCCACCTTCCCCTACCCAGCATTTCCCTTCCCCTATTCCCTATCATTTAAAGGGACCATGCTCTTCCCTTTCCAGCACTTCCATATCACAAGTTCCTTTCTTATGCTTTGTCTTGTTTATTTCATGTTATGAGTTTTCCTCAAATGTCTGCTGGTTCCTGGCTGTCCATTCATATCAGAGAGCAAGACTGTGACATACGATTAGAAGTTCTCTGTTCAGAGACAGGGCTTGTTGACTGGTGACCTTTCTCATGGAATGAACAAACAAATTCAATTATTTTGTTGTGGCATCCCCACATTTCAGTTTCACTAAGTCAGTTTAGTTAGTTTCCAAAGAAAGGCTCTTATAATTTCCTGTAAGGGGAATCTCCAGCTATCTGGGAGCCAAATAGGTGAAAGGTTCTGGAGAAACATCACCAGTGAATGGGTGTACTTTCACTTCACTCACCCTTGCCTTTGGCCTCCCCTGGTCTCTGGTTTAACCCCTCAAGTTAGGAAGCATCCTTTTTGCTGTTGAAGTGGGAGCTGCATAGGCTTAGAGAAGTTATCAAGGGGTTTGATTTCTCTCTATGTAAAATCACTATCAATTCTTCTGTTTTCAGTTTCACTCCACAAGTGTACCTCTATATAGAGGAACCTGGACTGGTAAATTCCTGGGCCTTTCAGAGTTTCTGTGGAACATGCAACCTTCTTCTTGGCTAAAATTACATACACACACACACAAAAAAAAACCCTGCATGCTTATGGACACATTCTGCCTCCCCCTCTCTGCTCAATCACCACTCATCCATCTGCTTTCCATCTTCTGAAATTTGGTTCACATTCTTTTCCATTGCAGTCCTTCCCAGTTTTTCATTTTATCGTTGTAAGCCTATGCCTTTTAAATAAATTCCCTACCATTATTTTAGTAGGAATTGAAAAGGCAAGGGAGGATTGAACATTGGTGTTTGCTCTAGCATGTTTGCCCAAGTCCATTCAAGTCGTATCTGGAATGTTTATTCAGACCCAATCTGACCCCTCACTTGTATCATTAAGGGCAGAAAGGCCTCTCCCTGCTTATTTTTCAGGCCTCATCTTTTGTCCCTCCCCTCCCCACACCTTCCCATCTATCTCTGCCCAGTCAATGCTCTGGCCATATTTTGATTTTTATCTCTGGACCGTATTCTCTCTTGCCCTGGGCTTTATGCACATGCTGTTACTCTTAGCACATCCCAGCTCTTTCTCCCATACCTGGCTAACTTCTAGTTATCATGGAGGTCACAGCTTAAGATCAGCTTCTCTAGAGAGCCTTCCCTGGCACTAACTCCCTTTCTAGGGCTGGGTTCTCATCTTGTAGCACCTAATTCTTTCCTGATTGAAGCACCTACCACATTGTATGTTCCATGAGGACATCTTAGCTAATTTACCTGGCACATAATAGGCACTCTAATTTTTGTTGAATGAGGAATGACTGTTTCTTTCTCTGAACCTTTTTCACTCAGTGTTTTCATTGAGTATTTGCTGTCTTTGCCTTCAAGCCTTGCTTATATTGTAGTAATGAGTAATGGCCCAGCAAGTCAGATATTTCAAATTTATCCATCTGTTTTATTTTTACTCCCTTTTTCCGAACTAAGAAATACTAAAATGTGTAGAAAAGCTGAAGTAAGTAGAAGTGTTTATACCTCATTTTGTATACTTACAGGTTTTATTTCAAATGTAAAATTAACAAAATTATGTCTTCCAATATTAATTCTGAATGAGGTCAGTTTCTGTGGCTTAAAAATTAGGTAGCAATATAATCAATTTGAATTGAATCAGTACTTAGTATCCTAACATTTAATGTGGGAGCCAAAAGAAAAAAAAAAAGGTGGTTATATTGAAAGTTGGCTTTGCTGGTAATTTTGATATATTCAGGTTGTGGATAGGCAAATGAAAAAGAAAAAAAGACTAGATTTTTTATGTCCATCTGTTCATGCTTCAGAGATCTGGAAACTGAAGTTTTAAATTTCCTGGTTTTATTTTCCTGGTTTATGCAGTTTTAAGAAGGAAAATGACAGAATCTCTCAGAAAAATGAAGGAATATAAGTAAAGACAAGGAAAAGTAAAAGGTGGAAAACAGTATCATAGAAAAGACATAATAGAAATGGAGGAATATATTAGTTTAATTAATAGCATTGGACCTTTTTACAATTAATGTATCTCTAGGTGTGAGTACAATTCTTTGATTAGTATACAAAAGAAAAGATAATATTAAAAGTACCTGGATGGCTAAAGTATAAGAACTAATAAGAAAAATATGTCTTGAAGAAAGCATGGGTCTCTAGTTTATAAAATAGGCTCAATTATGAAAGGGCCAATGGAGTCTTCGACTAGAGTTTTTAGAATGTTGAATGTTTCTCTAGTAACGATTAAATGCAATGATGACCTTCACCACTATTATCAATAATAAAAAATAATGGTCAGTAACAAATGAGTTCTTAATATGTGCCAAGCAACATGGAAACATAATTCTGCAAGGCAGTGTTACTATTATCCCCATTTTACAGATGACATCACTGATTCTTATAGGAAAGGCTTTCTCAGGTCAGCTAAAAAGTGACAGAGCCCTTAATTTACAACCAGTCAATATGCCTAGACCCCTTTATGCCATTTTGCCTCATAACAATAAGATAATCATTAGACTTCATTAGATGCTTAATCCTTACCTCTGTGAGAAGTCCGGGACTATCCTCATTCTTACTGTACAGATGAGAAAACTCAGGTTTAGAAAAATTAAATGACTTTATTCACAACCAAATTTTAAAGAAAAACTCCTTTCCTGAAACACAAATCTTTTAATTTTTTTATTCATTTTAATTTTTTAAAAAGTAACGTTTGGGCCAGGCACAGTGGCTCACACCTGTAATCCCAGCACTTTGGGAGGCCGAGGTGGGTGGATCACGAGGTCAAGAGATCGAGACCATCCTGGCCAACGTGGTGAAACCCTGTCTCTACTAAAAATACAAAAATTAGCTGGGCGTGGTGGTGCATGCCTGTAATCCCAGCTACTCAGGAGGCTGAGGCAGGAGAATTGCTTGAACCCGGGAGGCAGAAGTTGCAGTGAGCCGGGATCATGCCACTGTGCTCCATCCAGCCTGGCAACAGAGCGAGACTCTGTCTCAAAAAAAAAAAAAGTAACATTTGGCTTTGGAATAAAGTTCACATACATTTTCTCCTTTTTATTCCCCAAATTTTCTCATCAGTTTTGATAGTTTGTTCATCTTTCAAAATAGTATATTTTTGTCACTATCAACATAAATATAGTGTCTCTTTCTCTGTTACTTTTCTGATACTCTGTTCAGGAAATTTGACCCATCATAGTGTTGTCCCATTGCCCTTTTTCTGCCATAGTATTCAGTAAAATCATGTCATATTCCAAAGGAGACTCTGTATTTGGAAACACTGTCCTAGGGGAATTCTTATATTTGTTTGGAAAGAAGAAAGTAATCCTTTCTTCAACAGCAGTACATTTTCCCATCCTATTTTCAACCTCCAAATGATGGCTTCCCCTAAAATATCATGGAATAGAACACATGATTAGAGACCATTTTTAGGGTTTCCATCAATGCTTTATTGATGCTATAGGAGACATTTGATTCCAAAGGTAATGAGAACACTTGTGAACAAGGTAAATTCTTACACAGAAAGAGCAAATGTACGTGGGAAACAGCTACTTCCTCTTGCTTGGAAGAGATAACTTCAGATCCATATTAGGAAGATATTTTATTGTCCTATACTATCATCATATTAAGTGAGGTGAATAAATAGAATCTTTTGAAACTTGGCTTCTGAGTTACAAATAAAAAAAATGATGAACAAATTATTAAGTTTGAAAAAAGTTAGGTCATTTGAGTGATAGAGATAACATAGTTTAGTAAACACAGTTTAGTTTAAAGATTATATGGGTAATTTACAATTTGGGAGGTTGACAGACCAAAATCAGTATGTATGAAATGTCACTATACGTACTAAAAGCTTCATTGTGGAGACACAACCTCTTGCACATAGAAGGATCTTAAATATTTTTTGAATGAATATTTGCTAACTGAGTCAACACAGTGAATCGTTCACTGACTGACTAGGGAATGTAGTGTTACTCAACATGGCTTAAATATGGACATCATGTAGGGGAGGAAGGAATGGCAAGTTTACTTAGATTTAGTCAGCTCCTACTACACGTCACGCCCGATACATGTTCTCCTTTTTAATGCTCTCAAGAAATTTACAAGCACAGATATTACTATCCTATTTTACAGATTAGAAAACTGAGGTTCAGAGAAATTAACTGATTTGAATAAACTCCAAAATTGAGGAAGTGCCAGTGCAATCCTCTGTACCAACACAGCATGGATTCTCACCACTTCAACATAACCTGTTGCTTGAGTGGAATAACTTGAGGTGCTTCACAGATTTCTTTACCCGTCCCCCAAAATAATCTTCCTCACAGGCTTACTGTGGTACCTGAACATATCCCATTTGTGATTACTTCCGTTGAATTAAGGTATTGCCTCTGTTGAAAGGTATAATGCATTGAGCACAAAATATGATGAGTGTGTTGTAACAATTTAAGATTAATTTCCAACAAGACCAATAACAGAGAGCCCAGCATGATTCAGAGCTGGATCCAAAATGGGACATAGTTTCAAGATAGGCTGCAAGGAGACCCATAGTGGCAGTGGTGGGTGAGGGGAGGGTGGGTATGGGGAGTTACCTGGGCACTGAGAAAGTAATATAAAGACCTTAGGAAATTGACCACCAGTGGTTGGAGAATGCTTTAAAGTGGAGGTAGGAAAATAAAGATTTCCTGTTTTCAGTTTAGCCTAGGGCTCTGCCAAACTGTGTTGAATTACTAGAGTAAACCTTGTGTAAACGAGAGAGTTTTGTTGTTGTTCTTAGAGAGCTCTTTTTAGGGGGGAGTGGGGATCGTGAGAAGTGAGTGTACATATGTTAGCAAGGATGGCTCTGGGTTTGATAAACATTTGTTCTGGCAACATGTAAGGTAGCTTTTCTTATTCTCATACATTCATAAGGACCTTAAATTTTCTGCGTGGGAGGAATATATCCTAAAGGGATTTTATAAAATTGAATAAGACAAACTGCTCATACTAGTAGGCAGTTAAATTAGCAATGTATACAATCTAAACACTTTGAAATTAAGAGAGAATGGGGAATTTAGGTATAATTATTTAAGTTAAATAATGCTAATCACATAAACTGTGTTGCCGGAAGAGGCCATATAAGCAAATGGTATAAATAAGGTTATCTGGAAAGTGTTAGATTTTCAGAAATGACTCTTAGAAATGGTAGTGGGAAATAAAAATATAAAAGAATAGGCTGCTGGAAATAGAACCATCTTTTCCTTATAACAGCCCATATATATCCCAGCTATTGAAAGGACAGACATCAGGAAATGATGCACCTTTTAAAGCAGAGAAGAGAAAGCTAAAGCTTCTCTTTTTAACAATGGAAGATTCTCTTTTCAATGGAAGATGCTGTCTTCGCTGAGTGTCGTATCCCTGGGACCAGACATGGCTAATGAGGTCAGTCTGGTAACTACAAATTTTCTTTCCCTTTCAGCATGTATTACTCAGGCCAGTAAGTAGGGTTTGCTTGTTAATTTTGACTTACAGCTAGTCTCTGTGGATCCTGTTTTTCCTATCTTATCGCAGATTCTTCATAGTTCAAGCAAGACAGTCTTGCTCAGTATCCTCTCACGAAATGCTGTCCATATTTCGTATTGGCTTTAAAAGTTTGTACCATGAGAAGCAAAATTTCAGGCACCGAGCATTGAATACTTAACAACATAGCCTCACAGCCACAGTGGGGCTAGCGGGTATTCCTCCACAGCATTTGTGCAGTATGCATCATGATTGGCTCATCTGTGATTCAAGTTTATTTAAATAATGTTCTGCCAGAGTTCCTTACTGAAACATCCTTCATAGACATGTGCCACCTATTTTATGAATATTAGCTATTAGCCATTACCACTAAAGAAGAGCATGCGGCCATACTGCAGCCGACCAGCCAAGGATAACTGCGTCTTTCTGTTTAATGTTGTGGTCTCCAAACATCTCGTTTTAAATTGGGATGGGTTTCCTTGCTTTTGATTCCGTTATTTAGTGAAGATAGTGTGACGGAGGAATGGGGGTGTCTGTGTATGCATGAGAATGCCATATCAAAATTTTTACTTTTATACTTTATAGGTTATATAAATCTGCTCATCATATAAGTGATATATTGGACACATGTGGGCTAGCATGATTTTTTAATTATCTTTGATATTTGCTTATGTGGCTAGATTCTAAAAATGTTAATTTTATAATTAATTTCCAACACATTGTTTGGCAACAAGGAATAGTTTTTGTTGTAAATCACCCAAGGCCTTAGATCGCTGAACTGCCTCAATGTGCCTTCCCAGTTAGTTTTGGAAAAGTTATTTATTGTAATTTCTATTTTCCTTCTCCTCAATTTGGTTTCTATCGAGGAATCTACAGAAATCATTTTGATAAAAACTGTTGATATTTTTTCTGCTGTCTTCCATATTAGCCTTGAACCATATCTTCTGTCACTTTTTCACTGGTTCTCCTGCTTTCTTTTAGACGTCCTTTTGTCTACTGATATGTCACATTGCTGTATGGCTTCAAGTTTGGGTTTCATCATTTTCCCACATAAATGTATTTCTCATTCCTTTTGCAATCTCTATTATATAAAATATGCCACCGCCCATCTGGCTGCCCCATGCTTCTCAGACTCTGGCTGTGCACCTCCTAGGGCTTCAAGTAGTATTTCCCAGAGTATCCTTTGTTGACCATTAATTCTTAAGCTGTGTCCTGCAGGGGTGGGTGAGGAGGAGGCGGACAGGTTTCTTACTCCAGTAAGCTTGGGAAACAATGATCACATCCCCATCACATATTAGGTACTTAATAGGTACTTAACTGAATGAATGAGTTAATGAATGAACATATTTATAATATACAGTAACATGTACTTTGGGAAGTTTATAATAAAGAAATGTTTAACTTTATTTAACTTAGCATTTTCCAAACTTGTTTTCCCACAAAACCATCTCTGGTACAACATCTACATGTGTCCCATGGAATCAGTGTTGCACAAAACACACCTGTGAAACATCAGCCTGAGGGATACAACACTGTGGCTCTACTGCTCCTCCCTCCCCCAAACCTGAGCTAGAACGTGAGACACGCTGAGCTTCATCAACTCCCTCTCTCCTTGTCTGCCCCATATGTAGGCCAGTTTCCTTATTCCAGTTACTAACACCCTCATATCTCTTCACTGGCTCAAATATGGAATAATCTTTTATCAATTACACACGCTCTTTCTCTTTAATCATACACTAATTAATTAATTTTCACCTGCTATCTTCCAAATGTGTTTTGAGAAACAAGATGACTAATAATCTCTGTCATACAGACTTTTACCCTTGGGCATTTATTTATGAGATTCTATAGGTTGAACTTACCATAGTAAGTACTTTTTATTAAAATCTCTCAAAAAGACAGTTGTGAGGAGTGTATCCCACCATGGCATGTGTTTCAGCCATGATATTCTCTTCAACGGCACATGAATCAACATGAATGTCCAAAGTTGACTTGTTTTGTGTTAACCTTATTGCCTGCCTTTTGACTACCTCTGTGAGTCAACTTTAAGTACTCTAGCCTGTCGACTATAGCAGAAATAAGCTAAGGTGCCCAGAACACTTCTTTTGCTTACCATCAATCTTAGTGGCATTTAAAACTGCTCTCAAATCTAGTCTTTTCCCGGCTGATATGAAAAAGGCAAAGGCCTTTGGTTATTCCTATAGGTCGATCTTAGGTTTGTGTTTGGACATGGGGACTGTGGTGAGGGGTATACATTTAGATCTAGAAAGTGCTTTTTCCAGCTGTATCTTTAAACATTGCCCAACATAGTACTGGGGTTTTGTGGCAGTGCCTCTGGAACCATACTGGCGGACAGAGGTGGGAAGGAAAGGAGTCTGAGGGGATGGGCAGCAGGAGAGGAGCTCTGTTTCTGTTTCACATATTGGCTATTGGTTGGAAAGGAGTTGGGGGTGGAGATCCCATGGCTAATAACAGATTGGAAATGATTACGCCAATCCGAATATTTCTAAAGTTAGAAACAGGTTCTGATGGAGTTTCTAAGAGATTTGGAAACAGGAAGAAGCATTCTGTAAGATGGACAGTAGAATTTATTTAAGAAAAATGGGGAAATTATTAAATGGGAAACCTGACATATGTGGATTACTGTTTTTCTTCTGACCCTTTCTTTTCTCTCTTTCACTTCTTACCTCGGGACCTTTTCTCTTGTCGTTAGCACCTCCACCGGAGTTGGAACTGGGAAAGAGAAAGGAAGTGTTCAGACTTGAGCCTATTTGCATAGTCACGTCATTGAATTAATGCCAGGACAGCACAAACATTCTGTCCAGTTCTATAGAAAAGCCAGTTTCACCCCATCAGTAAGGTATTATTTTCTTTTTTTTTTTTACTAGCATAGAACAGTTTATTGCCAGGCTTCTCTTAACTGTACATTATAAATAGTGTCTGATTAAGAATGTTCTGGATGGGTTAATTAGTGTGGTGACTATTATTAAGCAAACTGCTTGTTAGTATTATGCCTATTTGATCTTGGTATTGATGTGAAGTAATTGACCATAGAGCTACATTTAGAAAAGCTGAAATAAAGTTTTTTTGATTTCTATTATGGCAATAAATTGTTTATATTAAACATGTCTATAAAAATATGAGTTTCATGGCACAGAGAATCAGAATAGATTGTGTGGGATGGTGGATGTGGTTGGTTTTGTTTTGTTTTTAGAATTATTAATACATTTGTTCAGCCTAATTCAAGACTAGCTTTATTGTAACAAAGCAGTACAAAAATGTTTCAGCTTCTGCCTTCATTCTTACCACAGAGTGTATGAAAACTAAAGTGTATTTAACTTTCCCCAACTAAAGGAAATATCATGTTAGATTTGGCTAATTGCCTAAATACTTCTTTTGGTGACAATCACTATAATGAATAGATTATAAGAAAAATATGAAAAGATATTATAAACAAGGAAACCCTAGCTTATAACTACCTTCTTTCAAGTACCGGATTGTTATCTATATTATTTATTGGTAGCTTGTCCAGTTCTATTATTAAGTTTTCCTAGCTGTAGCATTTCCATAGGGAATTGATTCCATGAGCTAATAAATTACACCGTCAGGGAGTTTTTCTTGAAATTCAGCTCAAATTTTCCCATTCTTAATTTCATCCCGTTACTCCTAGTTATACCCCCTTGTACCAAGCTAAATAATTATTATTTTTCCTTGGAGACTCTTATTATATACCCTTCTGTTTGTCACTTAACCAGGCTATTCATAGTTAGCTCCTTTAATCTGTCCTCATAAATCAATTCTTCCATTGCCTTAATTATTATTATTGCTCTTCTAAACACTCTCTAATTTTCAAACATATACAGTTCTCAGGTGCCCCAGATGACATCAGCATTTGCACAGGGTTCTATCCTGAGAGACTTAGTGTCTTCCTTCTCTGTACAACAAGATCCAGAACTAAATGGCATCAGTTTGCAGAATCAAATCAGCTCTTGCTCATCTTGTCCAATTCAGGATGGTCTAAATGGTGTTTTTTATGTGCCCTACTTGCATTCAAGGTTTATTTTGATTTGTTTCAGTTTTGTGAGATTTGTAAGCTGTTTTGTTTACTGCCCCTATTTATATTCTGCATCTTTCCATGTCCCTATTCGCTACCACCTATCAAGTCAGTCATCTGCAACTTGTCTTAACATGGGATTCTATTCATCCTTGAGAACATTTAGGGAAGGTGTTGAATAAAAGCAGGCCTCACACCTTGCCCACAGCTAAATTCCTTGTCAGTTACCAATTCCTGTTGTTTACAACCCTTTAGCCAATCTCCCATCTCTTTTAATTTGCAATTTTGCTCACATGTTGGCCAATATAAATGAATTTTATGAGTAAGATGAGTCATGATACTGTTTTCTAAAATGAAGATATGTTGTTTGAATCCCATTGATTTTTTTTTTCTTTTTCTTTTTTTTTTTTTTTTTTTTTGGTGAATCCTTCATGAGCTAAGTTTGTGATTCTGTTAAAATCCTTATTAAGCTTGCCTGGCACTCTTTATCTGACATAAACAAATAGGTTACTTCACTTGCTTTATTGTTCTCCAGATATGTACAGATGTTCCTTCTCTTACCATTTGTTCCATTTCTTAAGGAGAATTGAAGATAGTTTCATAGTCATTCTATTTTTTTACCTTTTCTGATGATCAACGGCAATTTTTTATGTTGTGTTTTAGTTTCTAGAATCTCTTCAGTATTTTGAATTTCTTTCCAGAAGAAGTTGATTGGTTCCCACAGTAATTTGGGGCCTATGCATTTTGAAACTATAATCTTTAAATGCTCAGGTTTCTTTCCATTTTAAATCAAGGACTAAATTTACTATTTTATTAGGGCATATTTAAGGGGTTAGTACCATTCTTTGTGTTTTGTCTTTCTGTATACAATCATCTATTTATTACTTGGGGAGTTCTTATATATTTGTTTGAGTTTCCTCAAGGTATTTGAAATTAGAATAGAAATTTAAAGATCTTTATGAAACAAACATAGAAGCCCCCAAAACAAGCTTTCTGGTTCTGGAATGTACATAGGGTCCTACAGCCAAAGACTTTGTTTCTAGCTCTTGTGACTCCTCCACTGTTTCTTAGTGTTGCCTATCAGCCCTTGCTTTCAGCCCTTTTTAACGCCCTCTCCCTGTCTCCACGGTGACTGTCCTGAGGCCTCAGTGAGTTTCTGAAAGCCCATCTCCACCTCTGTTCACCTCACTGAAATAGATGAACTGGCCTAATGCTTTAATGAGGCAACTCCTTAGATTCTACACCTGCCACCTAAAGCTGTTTTTTCAGCTTCATTTCTCTCTTCTTCCCTCAGCTTTGCAAGAAAGCGAGGTTCACTATCTTTACAAGACCCTGCTTGCTTTTCCCCTACACCATGATCACCATGTTATGTTTTTCTCCTTCCATCTTACAAGTTCTTTCTGTTTCTTCAGGATCCTGCTTCCTTCCCTAGCAAGTATTCCCAAGTGAATAACACTGTGCCCATGTGCCTCATTTTTAAAAGTCCAACCTTGCCTTCCCCTCCCTTCTCTCTGCCTCCTTTTCTCTGCCCCTCTCTTTCATACACAAACCCTAGCCTCCTGCAGTCTGATTGCTGCCCACACCACTCTTTCAGCAGGAGCAGAGAGTGGCCTGTCGGAGTGGCCAGTGACCTATGATGTGACAAGGCCAAAAGCTTCTTGTTTCTGCTTTGTAGCACCTCTGCAGTGTTTTATGCCCCATTTTACACATTCTTTGAGGGTTCTTGATTCATTTCAATAATGTGATATTACTCTCTTGGATTCTCTTTCTACTCTTCCAGATGTTCCCTTCTGCTCTCCTTCCATGGTTTTTCTTTTTCACCTACCTCTGAAACCCATTTCTTCCCCTACACAACAATTCAGGGAAGAGGCCAAGTTTCTGGATGGGGCTCAGGAACTCTGAGAAAGCACTTGGTAGTCTGGCCCAGTCTACCCCTCTAGACCTTACATCCAGACCTGCATCCCAGTCTCTTTGGGTTGCATGTTATTTCCTGAGGAGTTGTATTTCTTCACCCCTTTTTCCTTTGATCACATATTCTCTGACTCCAGAGCTTCCCTGACTCTGTCTTGCGAAATGCTTTACCTAAAACCTTCTTTAAGCCTTTATTGAGCCCCAAGTCAGCATTAATCTCTTCCCCTCCATTAAAAAAAACTGGAATGGCCATTGTATGTATAGTATGTTCCAGCGTAGGTTAGTTGGCTGTTCATGTGTCTGTCTCCCACTCTGCTCTAAGCACTAATGGTTTGCTTTCTGATAGATGGTGAGCTCCTTGAGGATAGCCCCTCTATTTGTATTATGTGGCTTACAGGCTTTAAGCTATAATTTTTTAAGGTTTCATTTTATTTTGATTCTCTGTCGATAAGTAACAGATATTGAACTCTGTGTGATAAAGTGTCATGGAAAGATAGGAGAGAAATTATAATAAAAAAGATATTAAAATATACTTCAGGAAACATTAGCCAAGTCAGTTTAATACAAAGTATATTCAGATGCCCAGGAATACAGAACAGTCATGAGCAGAAATGACCAGTGTTAATCAAGGAAGTTTCAAACATTTTTGTAGGTTAATGAACAAGAATGGCTTGAAAATAAGCACTGGGCCATGTGGTGATTGGAAAACACAAAATGGAAATCCAGAAGGATGAGTGAGGGAAGAGTGATAAACCATCTCTGTAATTTTATGTTTTATGGTATGTGCAGTGTAAGTTTTATAGCCATAGAAACTCTTTGGAAACTATTCAAAGACAGCCCAGTCCAATTTCAAACTTTTGAACTTCTCTTAGTGGCTACTACTTTTTGCACTTTTTCGGAATTTTTGTATAACATCTTTATTTTTTCTCAGTTTTATATATAATCATTATGTCCTTACAGGAAGGTAAAGGACAAATTTTACATATTTTTTTCCACTAAAAGTATATTGCATTCTTTTTTTGTAACAGATTCATGCCCAAGCACAAAACAACCCATTTAAAGAAGATGCTCGGCCTTAAAGGAAATGGCGGTGCGGTTCTGTCCATGGCCCTTCCTTTTCAGCCAGAGCAGAGAGATTCGGAGGATTTATTGAAGAATTTTAATTCAGAGTGTGATACACACTGTGGCCTTGATACTGCACGACAAGAATATTTGGGTAACTCATTAAGACAGGAGTCAGACTTGAAAAAGTCCACCTCATCAGATAATTCAAGCTCTCATCATGGTGAAAATAAACAAACTCTGACTGTTGATCCCTGTGACATATTGGGTGGAGTTGATTATCAGCAAAGACTGCTACACATTGTCTGGCCTCACAGGTGGTAAGTCAAGGCATGCCAATTTAGTAAGAGTTGTAGAACTGGTAAAAGAAAATATATTCTGTTGATTGACATAATAATTTGCTATTCTTATTGCTTTAGAAAAAGATTATTTTACTATGGTGGTATTAGTAATGATCTGCCAAGGTGGTACTACTAAATATCTTCACATTAATGGTCATGTGCGTAGATTAAATTTGAATTACAGGTAATTATTTGCAGTGATTTGCTCAACTAACAGTAGTGGGTAGGCACTTCTAGCATATCAAGTCTTGTTCAAAAAGTTTCAAAATATAAGAATCAGATTCCATTTTATGCACACACACACACACACACAGTTATCACAAAACTATTTCATATCTACACACTGATACAGCAATATTACCATTAAAGCAAGAATAATTTCCATTATTTACTACTTTGACCAGTTTCAACAGGGTGGCTTCATTTTACTTGTCATAAGATGTATATCAGTACATTTGAAACCATTCCCTTCACTCAGATGCCTCTGTATTGTGCTAAGCAAAATACTTTCTAGCCAAGTCTTTTCTAAACAGAGGAAAATCAACTGTAGCATGTAATCTCACCAAATAAAAACTCAAACTTAACCCTGGCTCCTATAAATTAGGATTTAAAGAGGTAAAATGTCCTGATAATCTTCTGGTATTAGGCATGAACATTTTAATCTAGTTTTTATTCCTCCCAGTTAGTTTAATCTGCATGTGGCCTGATTAGAGTTCACTTCCCCCACAGATTATGGTGTCTTTATTGCAGAGATGCTAGGCTGATCATTAGGTCCGATTTTCTGAGAGCAACCATTTGCAGGTGAACTAATAAGCGCACCACACCGGCCGGGCAAAGCGCCTTTGCCGAGGATTTGCCTTCCAGCACATTAAAACTCTAGAAGCTCTCCCAGTTGATCTGCAGCATCTGGTACCTAAAGGGATTTTCATCTTTAATTCTAAATGTATGAACGTAAAATGTAGGGATTGAAAGTTGATGTGGAGTGTGTTTTTGAATTTGTTGGTGCAACTTCATACTTCCAGCATAGCCTTTCTAAGGTAGTAACAGGTATATTTAAATCATATTTTACTTCGAATGTGACTATTTAATTCAATATTATTTAATGTGATTTTAAAATGCAGTGGGTCTAGATGAGATTAACCTGTTTCAAGGTAAAATAGATGTCATCATTTACTCCCTCTGAAAAGCTTTTTCTTTTATTCCATTAACCTTTGGTTGTCTCTGAAGTACTATTTATTGCAAGAAAATCAGTTCTAAAAGTTGGTTCCAGGTTATCATGAAAATGTTAAATTAAATAATTTCTAGTCTGCTTTTACAAAACAGCAATATGGAGGAAAGAGTGAAAACCATGTTATTCAATACTTTGCACAAAACAAGACAGAGCTATGTTAATAAAATTAACAATATTAAATTGAATAATTCCCTCTCTTCCTTTGTATATTTTTGCTTTAATTTAATTTAATTGCCTAAAGTTAGTTGCTTAAAGAGATGCAGCATTATGTTTGTGCACATTCTTATTGTTAAAGCTAAATTATTTTTAATTTGGAGAAGAGGGAAAAAAGCCGCATCAGCAAGAGTAAATGCCAAAATATAAAAGTAACACATTCATCCTTACGGGTAATATAGTAGAACATTGGAAACTTGGAGGTTGCCAGACACATAGCTAACATTAGGGCTAATTTTGAAAATCTAGCGTGCAGTCAATTTTACTGATGCCTGGGGACATACAAGGTAGAAGCTGACAAGAGAACTAATTTTGTTTGGGTTATTTACTGCTATGCATCATCCGCAGGTTCCCGCCTGACACACAGCTATATGAAGGGGGATATTATCACACACTAAAAATTTATGTTGACATTCGATATTTGTTCAATATGTCAGCAGTATTACTTTCATAATCAAAAGAGTAAGAAAAAGAGAAAAGAAAAGCACTTTATGCTCATATAGATATATCTTTTTAATAACAGTCTATAAGGTTAATATAGTTTACCTTTGAGAGTATACAATGAAAACAAGCAGGGTTAGGAGGGGAAATGACAGAAAGCATCAACTCGAGCTGTTTGTTTGCCATTACCTAAGCGAGCCATGTCAGCTCTCTGGCCCGCGTCTGATAGCTATTTGTTGTACAGAGAGCACAGCATAAAAAAAATATCAAACTCTTAATACTATTGTGTGCCCATAACCATCTGTCACTGCTAGCCTGGAGATGAGAGGAAGATTACGAGGAATAAACACTGAGCCGCCGAGCATTGGTAAAGCCTTCGGGCAAAAAACTCTGGTGGGGACATCAAAGACATTCTAATTCCGAGGCAGTCAAGGATTACAGTGTGTAACCTGTGCTGACAACAGATAAATGACTGGCAATATTGTGCCAGAGCTGTTGGGTCCTGCGTGGAGTACTGATGATGATGATGATGATGTTATCTTGCAGAATGGACTCTGCTGGGATAATTTTATGATAAAACACTTTTTTCAAATGCCACTGGGTCTAGGCAGACATTTACTAGCTACAGGGGTAGCAATCAGTTTCTTCAAAATTTACTGTTCTAAGCCCATTAGAGTTCCATCGCAGCAAGACTCTTCAATGAAAATCTAAAACGCCTATATTTTCTTTAGGAGAATTTATGCAAATGTTGTGAGCTGAACTCCTACCCTTTAGTGGTAGATGCTTTATCATCTGATTTATGTAAATTTGCTCATAAAAATACAGTTTATTTTTAATTGGTGAATATGAATTAGAAAATTAAGATTCTGGTTCAGCATTCATCAAACATCCCCAGCTACAAGCACACATTTATTTAGACCCCTGATCGTATGGGTGGAAATCATATAATTGACCAGTCAAAATGAATGGTATTCAGAAGGAAACTATGGTTTCTACTACAAATGACCAGGGTTGTGTTTCTTGTTCAACCCCCTTAGTTTGAGCCTCCCCCATCCTTGTACTTTACATATTCTTGTCAGTATTTTGAGTTGCTTCAACTCCCTGCTTGAAAAGGGGGGTTTTCTTTACAGTAGCCTGCAGGAAGCTCTTTAGAAGCAGGAAGTCTGTTGCATTTTCACCTTGGCCATGTATCTTTACCAGAGAGAAGGTATTGATGATTGTTTCCATGTAAACCTAAAGGAGAAAGAACACTGGAGAGGGCAATTGGATTCTTAGATCTTGTCATTACCTTGTCTAACAAAACAAAAATAAAACCCTCCTCTTTATCATAAAAAAATATGCCCATGAAATCATGCAGTTGCAGTAGCCAACTCTAAAAATGAAGTGATGCTGACCTCATTGTGTTAGTTCCACACTGGGATCATGAATGGTCTAAAATATAGTGTCAGCCTCTAACATATCTCATACTAAGTCAACCAAATGTAGAGTCTACTTGATAGAATATGTATCAAAATCAAAAGTGACATTTTCTAGAAGACACATTCTGGCTTTAAATCTGTGTTAAAATGTCTGTGCATGAGAACAGGCCCTTAAATGCGATGCTTGCCCCTCTCCTCATTCTTTCTCAAACTGAGCTTGTCAAGGATTATAGTGTGCAACATCTGCTGACAGTAGATAAATAACTGACAGTATTTTAGCAGAGTTGCTGGGTTCTCTGCAGAGTAATTTGTTTTCTCCTTTCTACCCAGTATTTAATGTTTTGTTATAAACATCTATAGCAAGGCACGGTTAGTAGAAATAACTTATAGAGAAAGACCTGTAAAAAACAGGCTGCAATTGGCACTGCTTGGTTTTTTTGTTTTTTTGGGTTTTTTTAACTATTTTCTTTCCAAATATTATACAAATGTTATAATATTAATCCAGGTTCCAACCTTTGTGTAAGCATTCTCTAATAATTATTATAACGGGCATAAAAGACACACTGCTGGAAGGACCAAAAAAAACAAGTTTAGACTGTATTGAAAGATCACTCTCTCAGGGCCACAGTTCTCAAACTCTTTGGTCTCAAGACCCCTTCATACTCTTAAAAATTATTGGGATACCAAAGAGCTCTTGTTTGTTGGGATTATACCTATCAATGTTTACTGTATTAGAAATTAAAACTGAGGAAAAAGTTTTAAAATCTACATTACAGCGTTTTAAAATAACAATAAAGAACCAAATATATGTTAACATAAATCATGTATTTTTATGAAAATTAGCTATATTTTCCCAAAAAAATCAGTGAGAATAGCAATATTACATTTTAAAAAATCTATAATGTCTAAGTAGAAGATATTTGGATTCTTATAACTGCTTAAGTGTTTAATTTGTTGCAATATCTTCTTTTGGTAGAAGTTTATGAAAAAATTCTGCCTCACAAAGAAATATAGCTGGAAAAGTTGAGTGTTTCATGATTTCTTCAGATTATTGTAGATATTCTTCTTTGATACTATACCAAAACTTGACAAGTAGGAGTTCCTTAAAGGTTTGCTGTAATGTGTAGTATGAAACCACGTAAATGATTTCTTCATGCTCCATTACATGGAGTTTGAATGGATTTTGTAGCATCATGCATTGGTGATTTGGGAAATACAGGTTCACCAAATTGAAGATCTTCTAAGTGTTGACACAATTCATTATACAATTTTAAAAAATCATATTTGTTAATATCACCATTGATCCCATAAAGAGACGTTTTTGAGTAATGAGAAGCTGTCAAGCTGAGAGTGTAAATGCAGTTTTTTCAAAATTCTAATGTTCCCTTAAAAGCTTAAATTTATCATTGCAACAAATATTATCACTTGTTTTTCCTTGAGTGACAAGTTCACATGGTTCATGTTTGAGAAAATGTCTGCCAAATAGCGAAGTCTGATTAACTGTGGTTTATCTGTCAGTTGTTCTTTGAAATAAACTCACTGTTTCATGAAAAGACAACTAGTTTAGCTCACAACTCAAACAAGCATACAAATACTTTTCCTCAGGACAGCTGTTGTATCTTGGTATGCATGTGTGTTTCTCATTTTATTACATAGATTATTAAAAGATATCTATCGAGGGGATGAACTTATAAAATTAATAAATTTTACTGCTTCTTCAACGACATGCTTAAGTAAAACAGACTTGTTTGTGCCATTGCCTTGAATTGTGTTAAGGCAACAGCAGCTTTATTCACCATTGTTTTTGCACTATGAGGGCCTATGTCAACACAGTGAAAAAGGCAAATTACATCTTTAGTTATCCTTATGAAAATAGTTTTACTTTGCAGCCTCCTTGAAAAAGTCTTGAATACAACCAGGAATTCAGACTACTCTTTGAGAACTACTGTCAAGTGGAAGCAATGTGACATATGTAAATATGGCTGCCACCAGCCATTGGAATTGCCTAATTTGTAGTTCTCATAGACTAAATTTTTTTTCCCTGAATATTAACGCATTTTTTTTTTTTTTGGCTTAAAACTTGACAGTGAACAAGTGTTTATCTTATATAAGTCAACTCTCTCAGACCAAACACAATTTGCCTCAATGTGGGCTAAGTAGCTAGGAAGCCCTAGGATACAGATCTATAATATAAGAAATTCTGCTCTGATCATAAAACCCCTGTAATTGGCCCATAATTGGATGCATTCTTGTTAAGAAAAATAAGGAGTGGGCCCTGAGGCATGTTAAAAAGTTTGAAATTATTAGAGTAGCTATAGTATAAGTTCTACCATGACCTCATCATTTGGGATATAGGGAAATTATCAAAGCTCTTCACTTAAAGTAGAATGACTTTTTATGAGCTATATGGTATTTGCAGCATTTTCCATAAAATAATGATAAATCAACTTATGCAAAGTTGATATAAAGAGTGTGAATTCAGAAAGGAAAAAGTCCAATCATTGAGAACTAAAAGCAGTTTTGAAACATACGTAAGTGAGTCACTAAAGTAAAACATGTACCATAATATTGAACGACTTTGACATCTATATATTAAGAAACTTTGGCAATTTCTAACAAAATATATGATTGATATAAAATGGAAAATTATGCTTTATTACTTGGTACTAAAATAAATTATTCTGTTTCACCCTTTGACTCTCTGAGGTTTAAAAATATAACTTCAAAAACACAATCAATGACTAGTCTTCTGAAAGAATGTGTTTTGGATGATTGAATGATATGCTTTTCAGGCCAAAATAAACTTACCTTGGTTTTCTCATTGCTGAAATAACTTAGGAAAAGTATGGCGAGTAAGCCATCTTAAATCTTTCAGGCTTTAGTGGTCATTACCTTATAATAGAATACTTTGGGAAGGACAGAGGATGGTGTGGGGTGGATAATACTTTTGGAAATCAGTCTTCAGGTGCCATGCTAGGCTGTGAACAGAAGGGCAAAGTGCTAATTTTTGGGCACCAATGTTCTTTGTTCTATTTCAATGTTATGTGTAAATCTGTTTTTCTAAGAGAAGAATGATCGTCACAGAATAATGGTTCTGGAAAAGATGTTCATGTGCTCTGGCCGTCTGCTTTTCAGCATACTCCACCAAAACTTCCTCATACCTGTGAGAATCCATCTTATGTGTTCCAATCTCTAAAAAAGATGATTCCATAGATGCTTTCCATTAGCACTATTCATTTTCACAGGTTAGTAACCCTTTTAAGGTTATAAGACAAATATTCCTTACAACTATTGTAAGTAGCTAGTTCTTAGATTGACTAGGAATAATGACCAATAGCTCTTTGAAAGGGATCATCCAACTAGTTCTGTGTTTATCCATCAATTAGACAGTCAAAGCTCACATGAAATAATAAGGTTCTAATTATTTATAATCATTCTCAATTTGGTGATAAGCTTTCTTTAGTTACATTTTTCATGCCTAGAGTGTTTGGGGAAATTTGTTGGTTAGTTTGTTTGGTTGGTTTTTGTCTTTAAAGAAAATGAATTCTGGCATTTAAAAAACAAAAAGCTCTCTAAAGAATTTTACTAGAATTTTAGGGAAAAATTATAATCAAATATCTGGCTAAAATTACCATGTGCTATATGACTTACAGTTTTATTTTATCCTCTGACGTAGCACTATTAGATTAATCTATGGGAATCTATTTCAGGATTTTGAATTAGTGGTAAGAAAATAGATACTAAGAAATCCATGGCCAAAGAAAGAGCCTCACCAGAATCCCATTTATAATTTCCAAAATTCCATTTTTGGTGCCTTGCTGACTATTTTCCAAATCGTTGAACATATGGAAAATAAATACAGACTCAACATTTAGTTTCTCATTGCCTCTTGGATTGTTTTTAACATTTTAACACACCATGTCAGCATAAAGAACTTCTACCTATAGCACTCACAATCTTGGTATTGTTATCATAGAATATCATAAACTAAAGCTCTTGTTAACCCTTTTCCTGCCCAACTGGTTAAAAAGTTCACTAAGCATGATTCGTTTTGTAAACACACTAATTGTTGCAAAAGACGCTGTTTCATTATGGTATGCTTATGACAGTCATCTTCAACTGCTCAGGACCCACATCTGCCTTTGCATCCTCTGTCACCGTTCATTTGATCAAATTCTTACAGCAGACTTCACTTAACATCATAGTCAGGGGTGGGGGTGAGTTGGGAAGTAGATAGCTAGGTGACATGGATGGAGGGATGAATGGATGGATGGACAGGTGGATAGGTGGATTGGTAGATCATCTGTTTCTTTGCTATATATTTTTATGTTATATACATGATTGTGTGTGAATTTAAATATATTTCTCCTTTCTGGTCACTAAGCCTTTTTCCACACCATCCTAGTAGACCTAACTTCTCTTTAATTAGCCTACTCCTTTCTACTTTTTTTTTTAAGGCTAATATTCCTCCTGTTTCTCTTAATGTGTGGTGTTACCTGCCTTTCCATGATGATAGTCATCATTATATTTCTCTAGTGATGCCTTGTAGTCCTCTGCCTTCCACAGACATCTTCCCTGATTTAAATTCCAGTGAAGTGTTAATCCCCCTGACTGTGAATGTCCACGCACCAAAGGCACTGTGCAGTCCAGTGTACCACATAAACATGTAACAGAACTTTGCACTTTCCACATGCCTCCTAGCCCTACTCATTTCATGTTTTCAATGGTGGCATTTGTTTTAGGTTCTAAGGTTTTTCAGGATAGAGACAGAAACTTTTTTTTGTTTAGGGGGAATTTTTTCCATGCATCTAACCAGAGTGCCTGGCAATTAGGGGTACTTAGTCAATGTTACTTAATGTTAATGAATTATAGGGTGACTGTTTGGTAATTGACCATCACCTGCTCAGTAAGTCCAGTTGAGGTTATGTCTCTCCTCCTGGGAAGAATTCAGTTTATCAAATGACAGATAGACACGGTCATGTGATTAGCATTGCTTTTACAAAGCCTATGGTTTCTTGGTTTGTTTCTTTTATGAAACACATTTATAGGCATTGTAAATACAAATCCTTCAAGATTTTGTTAAAATAGAATAATGCATTTTAACAGAAGAGTGGTAATGGTTGGGAAGAAAAGCTCAAACTGGTTAAAACCAAAGTAATTTCTAAGTTATTATGGAAAAATAAATCCAGAAGTGAAGATCCCTGTAGATTATTTTTTAACCTACCCCTCCACCATAATCCAGGTGTTAAGTCATTTTGAAACAATCCATTGAAATCACTTTTTAAACTCTTATGTGAAATCCTAAGTGAATGAGATCCAGTAGCTTTTCTAGATTACCCAGGAAGGTTTTCATTTATTTATTTATTTTTTACTCGGTCAATCATACCAAAAAATTCCAAGGTAGCACAGCAGTAACTATTATAAATTATGTAAGCTTTCCCCCCCCTTCTATCATCTTTATTGGCTATGCAACTAATTAGCTATTTCAGCATTATTTGGCCTAGCATCATTTGTTGGTTAAACAAAAGAAGTGAAAATTCAGAAACAGAGAAAGGGAATGTTTAAGGTTTGTTCTTACTCAGATATATACTCATAGTCCCTGTGTCCTGTTGAAGGAAATAATTTATCGTGATCTTAGTCAAAAGCATTTCTCTTTTTTCTGTCCTTTTTTATTAATTTAGATATGTTTCTGAGATGAGAACTGATGTTACTTCTAATTATGGTTACATGTAGTTAATTTCCTTCTTTTTTCTTAAGCTTGGTGTGAAAGGCAGTTTCCTCCAAAAGAGGCGGTGGGGAGCTGGTTACAGGGAGGGAAGAATACTGATAGAGCTGATCTTCCTGTTGCCTTAGCAACAGATTTATTTATTAGGGGTTGAAATGACATGAGTTAATATACCGCATACCTGCTGATCGGCAAACTCCCCTATTTCAGCTGTAGTTGACAATTAAGTCCTGGACAGCTACAGCCAGGGGTTAATGTTCCTCATTAGGAGAACTAGGTCATTACTGGGAAATCAAGGCACTTAAGGCAGCATGGGTAAAATACAAAATTCAGCATCTAGATGAGTGAGGCTTTTTTATGTTAATTAACCTTATTTTCCTAGGTTTAAAAAAATCTTATATGCACATGACAGTGGATCAATTAATTGAAAAAAGAGCTAGTTTGCTTTACTCTCTGAGTTGTCTTCATTTCCTTTGCAAGGATTTCATTATTTTATGGAAAATTCTTATGTCTATATGATGAGTAAAAAGGGTATTAAAATTAAGAAGGGAATCATCATGGAAATCAGCTTTACCACAAGGGAATGAGCAAATAAAAGCCTTGGAAATGAAAATAAATAAGCTTTGCTAATACCTCACCTAAGGAGCAGAATATAAGCCCATCAGAGCTGAGAGACATTTAGAGGTACTTCTTTGCTTCTTTATTAAGCAGTTACATAGTTATTTGACCTTCAGAAACTGAAACTTTGGAAAAGTGATTCCAAGTGATTTTTAAACATTCTATTTGCAGAAAGCTGTATAGCAGTTTAACAAACAATAACTTTCCACTTCATAATTGGCTTTTAAAAATACCAATAAAATTAGATACATTCGTTGAAAGTTTTTATTAAAATGTCTGAGTGGGTGCTTTTTTCACTTGATAAGTTCATAAATAATGTATCAAGCCCCTTCTGAAAGCTTTGTTTTCTTACTTCTTTAAAGAGCCTTTATGTTGAAAGGGGGGTATTTACAGAGTAGAAAAAGATTTATTGCCCAGAATCCTGTTTTATCTTCATTACTGTACTGACTCCATTGAAACCACTTCTTACCAGTTTTTTCACTTGTGGTAACTTTGTAAACATGAACAAAAGCAAAAAGGTGCTCTTACCAACTTCATCCCCTAAAATACTATGTCTCTTCAACTGAAAAATTAAATCATTAAAATTTTCTTCCCTCTACCTACATGCGATATAAACTATTCTTAATCATGTAAAATTAATTGATTGACCCCAGAGACTTAGTATGGAACTCTTGTCATTTCTTTCCCCACCAAAAGAAATGTGCAACTC
This sequence comes from Pongo pygmaeus, assembly GCF_028885625.2. NCBI lineage: Eukaryota > Metazoa > Chordata > Mammalia > Primates > Hominidae > Pongo > Pongo pygmaeus. The sequence continues at coordinate 43,381,883 of NC_072384.2, read as the reverse complement.
TCCTTTAACTGATTAGCTCTCTGTGGTTCGGTGTATATGTTTCCACCCCTCAAAAATCATTGTCCTGTTATATAAGTGAAACCAGGCCCTCTGATACTTCCTTAGAAAATGCAACTCTAGTAAACCTCTGTTAGTATCATGTATATTGCCACTTACCCTCAAACTTGGCAGAAAATTACTGTATTAGGTGGCATCACTCACCTTCCTTAGAGAAGCATTTGTTTCCAGTCTAAAATTAGACGTGAGCCTTATGCAGCTGCCCCTCTTCACCTACCATAGTCAATTCTTGATTTTAACAAGAACACTTTTAATGGAGAAATTGTTTCCCCAGTTTCCGAATCATTGCCCAAGAGCCAGAGTCCTAGCATGAGGAGATATGAAAGAAACTGTTAGCTATCCCCCCAAATTTCTCTCTTATTCTTGGGAACACAGACCACATTTTCCAGCCTGCATTGCTGTTTGCTTGGGGTGGCTGCATGACTGGTTCTTAACCAATAAATGTAATAGAAAAAAGTGATGTGGGCCACTTACAGGCCTGGTCCATAAGAATATCTCACCCACTTTCTCCCATGTTCTTTCTTCCTCCTCACTGGACAGACATAGAATGCACTTGTTGAAGATGACAGTGTCTCCTTTGGCTTGGAACCTTAAACAGCTACGTGGAAGAGGACTGCCCTTCTGATCTCCCCACCTGCCTAGTACTCTTACATGAGCCTTTTACATTTTTTTAATCCATTGAATGTAGTGAACCTACCTTAGTGGATGCAGAAAGCTGCTATTATAATCCAGACAATATAGTGGTGGTTTGACTGGGGTAGTAGCAGTGGCGATCATAAGTGGTCAGGATATATTTTGAAGATTTTGGCCTGAGTAAGTGGATAAATGAAGGTGCTGTTTACTGAGATGGAGAACACTGGGGGAGATCGATTTTTAATGTTTGCATTTGGACATACTAAGTTAGAGATCTTCTAGACACACGTGGAGATTTCAAGTTGGAAGCTGATATTCAAGTCTGTTATTTAGATGAGCAGTCAACAATAAAGATAGAAATTTGGGAATTATCAGCATAGATATGTTGTACAATTCCTTTAAAACAGGTTTAAAATATATTTTAAGCTTCCTGATTTTAAACATTATATTTCTACTAATTCTATAGGCAGCAATTATAGCCTAGTTATAGTTATAGCATAGTAGGTTCTGAGTCTCTGTGTAAGTCCTGGCTGTCACAGTTACCAGCCTTGTGCCTTCAGTCAAGTTATCTACTCTCTAACTTCAGTTTTCTTCTTTATAAGATGGAAATAATGTTAACTACATTACAGAATTGTTCTGAGGATTAAAGAAGATGATATATGTAATTGCGTTAGCACAGTTCCTGGCACAGAGTAAGCACTTACTAAACATTAGCTATTCTTAGTAGTAAATAATATAGAGTACTTCATTAGCTCACACGGGACTCTCACTTTTGCCCACTGTCTCTTATTGGTTAAAATCAATTTTTTCTTAACTCTCCTAGAAAAAAAGAAAAGAAATAGCTAAATAAAGTCATCTTTTTTCATCTTCATTTTCAGCCTACCCAAAACAAGTACATACTGTACAGAAAAATGGAATTAAACTACAGAGCAAACACTTCTAAGGAGCAGCATCTGCCTTGTAAATGAAGTCTATAAAAGGCTACCAAATGTCCCTTCACATTTTTATGATTGTTAGTTAGAGTATTACTAAACCTGGATGGAATTTTTTTTGAGGCTCTTACATCAAGCACCCACACTGTAAATATCACAAATTATTTCCGTTTTTAACAAGATGGCTGCCATGAGCCTTCACTAAAGATTTTAGCAGGAGTGATGTAGTTTTAAAGATATGATTTGGTAAAAAGCACTTTCTCCCTGTATAATTGTCATATTTTTAAGCACATTACTGTTTTAAAAACAGCTTTAATGGGGTATAATTTATATGTCAAAAAATTTACCCATTTTAAATATAAAATTCAGCGATTTTTAGTAAATTTACAGAGTTGCACAACTATCCCACAGTCCAGTTTTAGAACATTTCCATCACCTTAGAAGGAATTCTCCTGCCCTATTAGGGTCAAACTCTGTTTTCACTCCTGACCCAGGAAACCACTAATCTACTTGCTCTCACTGTAGATTTGCCTTTTCTGAATATTCATGTAAATTGATTCATACAATATGTGGTCTTTTATGTGTGGTTTCTATCACTTAGAATAGTGTTTTTGAGGATCATCCATGTTGTAGCAGGTATCAGTAGTCCTTTCCTTTCTAATGCTGAGTAATATTCCATTATGTGGGTATAACAAACACCTATTGCTTATTCATTTGTCATATGATGGACATTTGGATTGTTTTCACTTTTTTAGCTGGTAAGAATAATGCTCTTGGTACATTTGCATAGAAGTCTTTATGTGGACATATGTGTTCACTTTGCAGGGGTTAGATACCTAGCAGTGGAATCACTGAGTCATCTGATAAATACATGTTTAAGTTTTTTAAAAACAGGCAGATCACATTTTAAATACCTACTAATTTTTTCTTAGATTCATTCATTCATTTAAAAATGTTTATTGAGCCACTTCTTCTAAAGCCAGGCACCATACTGTGTACCAGATATAGTCAACTCTTGATTATCCACCATAATCAGAATTAAATGTAGTCTGGATGTTTAAAATCTCCTTGTTATCCATAAACCTAATATAGGGCATTCTTTCAAGTGTCTTCAGCATAAAAAGTCAATCTTAATGGGCCTGTTATCGCAAACATGTATTGAATGGCTGTATGTTAGGGAGCTACCAGGAATTCAAAGATGAAGGGTATAACCTTCAGGAGCCCGTAGTACAGGAAGAGAGACAGGTGTATGGCCTCCATATACTTCAAGTGTCCTTGGCATTTTCTAAAATAAAACACATCTAAATGCAAACCCCTGCTTTTTTTCCCCTAAACGCTTTTATACTCCTGTTTATGAATGGTACATTTATTCCATCACATTGAGCTCCAAATTATTACCTTGTTTGATTACTCTTCACTTGAACACTGTATTTGCTTCCTGTGGCTGCTGTAACAAATTACCACCAACTTGGCAGCCTAAAACAACAGAAATTTGTTCTCTTACAGTTCTGGAGGCCAGAAGTCAGAATTCAGTATCCCCAGGCTGAAATCAAGGTGTTAGCATGGCCTTACTCCTTCCAGAGGCTCAGTTTCTGGTAGCTGCCACCAATCAATCTTCAGTTTGTGGCTGCATCACTCCATTCACTGCCTCCAGTCACATTGCTTTCTCCTCTTTGGTCTGTGTCAAATCTCCCTGTGCTTCCCTCTTATAAGAATACATGCAATTGCATTGAGGGCCCATCCAGATATTCAAAGATAGTCTCCCTGTGTCAGGATGCTTAATCATATCTGCAAAGTCCCCCCCTTTTTTTTTCTTTTTTTTGTTTTTGCTTGCCATGTAATAGGTAACATTCATGAGTTCCAAGGATTAAGATGCAGATGTCTTTTGGGGGGCCATTTTTCAAGCTTATGCAAGCACCATGTGCAGTCACTATGAAGTTATTCATTTGTTCATTCATTCATTTTATACTTTTTGAGTATATATTACCATCAGGAAGTGAATCAGGCACTGAAGATGTAATGATGAGGAAAAATCACACACACAGTCTGTGTTCACTTGGAGCTTACAGTAAATATTAATCAAATAAAAATTTGCCTGTGATAAATGTTATGAAGGAGAAATAGAATAAGTAACTTTTCAAATAAACATTAATAATGTTCATTATCAAGGCTTTTAAAAATACAGAAAAGTTCAAATAAAGAAATTTTTAAAACTCACTGCAGATATCCACCATGCATAAGTAATTACTATTCTGTTGTTGTTGTTAACATCTTTTCATTTTTTTCTTTTTTCCAGTTAGGAATTCAAGGTGGAAATCATTACTACTCTTGATAAATAATTACCATGTGTTTCATTCCATATTCCTGTTTGGAACTTAAACACATTTTGATTTTTTAAGTAATTACCCAAGTGATTTTAATATACAAACTTACCCACATATCTGCCTCTTTCTTTGGTGATGATTGCCTCTTACAGATTAGACCTTTTCTTCTGCCTGAAGAACATCCTTAAGAATTGCTTTTAGTGAGGGATTGTTGGCGGCAGTCTCATCTGAAAGTATCTTTTATCTCCCAGTTATTGTTTGAGTATATTTTTGCTGAGTTTATAGCTGTAGGTTGAGACTATAGTCTCTCAGCTTTGTTTTGCTATTGAGAAGTTATTTTAAAAGGGTTTTCTGTCTAGCTACTTTAAAGATCTTGTCTTTGTCTTTGGTGTTCTTCACCTTCACTGTGATAATGTTTAGAAATCCACTTCTTTTAATCTTACTTGGAATTCGTCAGACTTCTTAAATCTTTAAGTTGGATCTTTCATCCATCCTGGAAAACATTTACCATTATATCTTCAGGTATTTCCTCTGCCTCATTCTCTCTCTTCTCTCCTTTTGGAATCTGGATCTGGATATTTCTTATCATATTTTTAAGCTTTTTTTTCATATTTTTCATGTCTTTTTATAATATATTCTGGATTCTAGATAATTTTTTCAGGTTTATCTTTGAGTTTACTAATCCTCTCTTAAGCTATGTTGAACCTGCTTTTAATTGTATCCCTTGACTTTAATGATTTTTTAAAATTTCTCAAATTTCTTTCTGTGACTTTTTCAAAACTCTTCAGTCACTTTTAATAGTGCCTTGCTCTTTACATATTTAGTCTCTTATTTCTTTAAACACTTCAAACATACTACTTTTGTATTCCATGTTTGATAATTTTAGTATCCGAGAGCTTTGTGGGTCTGCTGCCTTGTTTCTCTTAGCTTATGGGGCTTTGTTTCCTGTGTGTTTTTTAAATTTCAATCATGAGCCTATATTTTTTGGAATTTTATCATGGGAAATTCTTTGAGACCTGCCTGAATTGTATCTGGATTTCTCCTGAAAGGATGTGTGGTTGCCTCTGTCAGGTGCTTAAGGAAGCTACCAGCCCAGTGTGAGAGTAGGAAATTATAGGAGAATTTTATTAATCTGTAGCAATAACAGCCATCTTCACATCTCTCCCATGCATTCTTTTCTTTCCATCCTACTGATGCCCCATTCTCCTGGTTCCAGTCTTTCTCAGTGCAAACCTAAACTACTTAATAGCCTTCTAATTTTCTCTTCTCTGACTTTGGCACCCTCTAATTCATATCTACGATAACTATCCCAACCCATTACCTTCTTCATGTCATTTTGTTTGGAGTCCTTCTGTGGCCTTCACTCTCTTTATCAGTGGTCTCAACCCTGGCTGCCCATTAATATGAGGAATTTTTCCCAAATTAAGAATGTCTGTCTACCTTATACCAATTAAACTAGAACTTCTGAGAGCAGGCTCTTGCATCCTTTTTTGAAAAAACATCCTGAACAACTCTACGGTGTAGCCAGGATTGAGAACTACTGGTCTGCAGGAGAATTTTTTTTTTTTTTTTGAGGAATTACCGTAATCTAGCAGATAAGACCTTATAGAACAGTGGTGCTTAACCCTGGCTGCACATAGTAAATACCCATGTGCAAGCCCCCCACACTGAGAGATTCTGATTCATTTGGTCTGAAATGAAACCCAGTGTGTATTGGTATTTTTAACAGTTTTGTAAGATTTGCAACACACAGGGTTGAGAATAAGGATAATAGATTCAGGGATAATAGATTCACAGGCTTCCAGGAACCAGGCTGGTAGTGAGAGAAGGGGGCTAGGTGGGAACTATGGTAAACTGGAGAGCACCACCACTTCCATAAGGGGCATGCAGCCCTACTGAACTTTTACTGATTATGAAACATGACCATCATTTGGCAACTCCTGCTCTGCAGTATAGCCACATCTCACTCTTCTAGTCAAATCTCAAGAGTGCTTGAAAAATTTTCATATATGTGTACGTGTGTGTATGTGTGTGTACGTATATGTATATATGCATGTATATGTGTGTGGGTATCTCCAGCCAGGAAGTATGAGAGTATATTTACCTTTTTCTTCCCCAGCTCAGTGCGTTTATTCACGTTCTGCTCCTTACCTGCAATGCCATCCCTCCTCCTCCATGTCTGCCTAATCATCATCATTCTTTAGGGACCACTCATGCTTTCTCTGCCATGACATTTGAGGGCTGGTGATTGGAGGAGATGGGTGTTTTGGGAAGGGGACTTACCCTGTATGTCCCTTTCTGTCTTACGTAAACCTGCCTCCTTGAGTGTTTGTTTATCTTGACCATACTTCTTTGGGAGTTAAATAAAACAAAGCTTTATATGGTCAAATTTTTTAGTATTTTAGCTTTATGATTATCACCAGTCAGTTCTATGAATGGATTTATTACATTTAAAAATATATATTAAATTATATTACATTAAAATTTTTATATAATATGGGAGATAGAGTAGGAACTAGAAAGTCTTAAGTATCTGGATTTAGATATGTAAGGATTAAAAACACCAAGATTGACTAAGAGAATTATAGTAAATGATGTAAATAAGAGGTAAAGAAAAATAAAACAGAATATCTCAAAATCAGATTTGGGCTGGGGAAAGGTGAATCAGTAGGAATGTCCTAAGTTAAATTATAGCAAAAGCAAGCCACACTCATTCCCTAAGATATTTTATATACAAGTCATTTATTTCAAAACATGTTCAAGTACTGTGACCCTAAAAGGGCATCTGAAAGATGAAAGAATTAATATTTTTAATTTAGCATGAGAACCATGGTAAATGAATTTGAACTATAGTAGCAAATACAAGGAACCCAAGCCATAACCATTCACTCATTCAGTTGTTCACAACACATATTTACAAGGGGTAAGGAGGTTGGCCTCCCCAGTGCCCATATATGCCAGATTGTAGTGTTTGAACACATTCTGTGCAGCTAGACTGCCCAGTTTGAATCCCAGTTCCGTCCTTTACCACTGAACACCTTAAGCAATCAATGTGGGCAAGTTGCTCACCCTCACTAAGCTTTAGTTTCTTCTTCTATAAATTAAGTAGAAGAATGATACCTACCTCGTAGAGTTGTTGTAAAGATGAAATGATTTAATCTAACCACTGGTCTTAGAGCAGTTCCTGATTCATATCAGAGCTATCCTGTATACATTTTTGCTGCTATTATTAATCTGTGTTCTTCTTTAACTCAACTTAAGTTCTAAGAATGCTTAGGAGCATCAGGGAAGATGTCTTGGTCTCAATTGGCATATGGTCACATTGGTATCCTCTAAAAAGAATATTGCCCTGCGTGATTCTTGGTGATCACCTCATAGTGTTGGTGTCTTCTTGTAAGTTCCCATCTGCCCACAGGTTGCATGATTCATGCCAGTGTGCACTGCAGGGACTCCTTAGCATGACGCAGCACCACCAATGTCATGCTGGCTCTATCGGGTAACTCCTTTATCTCACCCAAGGGCTTGGAAAATGTGGTTCCTCTCCTGTTTCCATAGACCTGAGAAAACAGCAAGCTTGCTTTTAGTCCTCCCTGACCCAGGCTATTTATGTTCCTCAATTGTTCCCATGCCTTGGTGGCCACAGGAGTGCCTGCAAAGCTGCTGCCTCCTTGGGTTCTAGAGGAAAAGACACAAGCCATGGTCACTCTTCCATCGAACTGATTCTCTGCCACCCTGTTTTTCCCGGTTTTCAGCCTTGGGTGTCCAATCAAGAGTATTGATAGGCTCTCCAACTCACCTTTCCCAGCCCACAGGTTTTTTGTGTTTTTTAGGGATGCGGGAATTTGGGAGGGTTAGGAAGAGTGTTGAGAAAAAACCTATTTAGTATTACTCTTCAAAACTGTTGTTTAGAACTCAGCCTCAGGATTTTAAAGTAGAAATAAATAATTGTTTGTCTTCTCGTTGCATTTCTGTTTAATAACCCTACCTTAAGGGCAGAGACTATACAATATCCTTGCCCTTATTGCTGGGAAGCAAGGGAGGAATGGATGTGCAGAGTAGGAAATACCAAGAGAGGAAGCACATTAAACAAATTAATACTTCAAATATTATCCTTCTACAGATGTATTGATATAACTTCTTTTGAGACTTCTGCCTCAGAGAACTCCCCAGTCATTGCAGTACAACATAATAAGTGAAAACCCAAAAGAGGAAGAACTAATTCTGCCTGGAAAAGTCAGGCAACGCTTCACTGAGGAAGTGAGGATAATTGAAAGAGGGATTCCATTAGACATGTTACTTCCCAGTTCCTGAGCCACATATGTTGCAAAGGAGAACAGTGATTTAATCTGAATGTGAACCTGTATTCATGGAGTCTAGAAAGACTCAGCTAGAAATGGAAATAGTGTTTGTCTTTATGTTTCCATTTGCAACTCTAAAATCGAGATGAATAGTCTGGTGTACATGATCCCTGGTGTTTGGGGCTGCACTTCGGCTGCAGTGAAGTTGGTGGCACCTTGATCTCCCTAGCCCCTACTTGAGGTCATAGAAAGAGCTCTCATCTCTTATGCCAGAGCCCAGGACTCACAGCTGGAGGCCATTTTAAATGTGTAACCTCTTGCAGACCTAATCCTCATTTTAAGAACCAGCCTTCAGCAAATGTGAAATGGAGGAAGTTTTTCCATAGCAGGCACTGCCCAGTTGCACTTTTATTTATTATTTACCTTCTTTTTGGTGTGAGTCTTTTACCTCTAGTCCAGGTGCCCAAAACTTCCTTTTGTTTGATATTTCACACAATTCTTACCCTCCATATACACTCATCGCATTGCAAAATTTTCCCCTCCTGATCTTCCTTTAACCATCTGAACTTATATTCTCTTAGTGATCTGTTAATTAGTCCCAGAAGAATAGGAGATACACACATACATGTGTTTATTTTTAGATTAAAGCACAGTAATGTGTAAATTTTTGCTAATATCTTGATGTGTTATGTCCCCAAGGGTTAGTGCATTTTGAAAGAGGTCCTGCTTTTCCAAAATGAAACCCAAAAAGGGAATTTTCACCTATCCGTCTAACCATCTATCCATCAAATAATATTTAGGATGAACCTGCTTTGAACTAAGTACCTTGCTAAGATGGTACTACTTATACCTAGAAAAGGCTCCAGACTGAAAGAATTTCAGACATTGTAAATAGTAATAGATGTGATTTGGTGAACAGTTGACTTTCCTTAGCTCTAACATCATAGAAGGTGGTGAAAGAGGGGAGCAGCCTCTCTCCTTGATTAGAATTTAGATTCCTTGAGGGGAGCATCTCCTGTTTTCATTAATTATGAACGTATTCCAATATCTTGTACTGTCTGGCACATGAAGTGCTCAGCTCTCCTCCATCGAATGAATTCCTGACTTCAGGTAAGAATATATTTTTTTGAGGCCAAAAATTCTGACGAGGTAAGAGATTTTTGTGTTGTCCTGAATTTTTACATTTTAAATAATACACTGTAAAAAATAATTCCAATTAAATGGACCCTTGAGCTATACCACAATGTTTTGTTAGAGATGGTTTTGAATATAAAGTTGGTCTGCCTGGCATCCTTCCTAAAGGTAATTGATACTCAAGTAAAGAGGAGACCCCTTAAAACCTCTAGTTGGTGTGGATTTATTACTGAGAACCCAATTAGCAGATGAAAACACTCAATACGAGGCATTTGTTACTTACTGGTACTATAAATGCAACAAAGATATTAAACTACTAATTTCTTTAATTTAAATGGTTAAAATTGTACCTCATTTAAATACTTCCCAAATCTAAAATGTACTAAGATATGCACTAGCTTTTAAGTTTAAATAACTTTTTAAAAATATTAAAACTGTAAAGATGTAAAGGAAAAGTAGAATAAATACTGAAGAAACTCTATGCTTAAAAAATGAACAATTAACTTCTTAGTTCTGCTCCTTAAATACATACTGCTCTCTATAGTATATGTGAGCATTTTGCTAAAGAAAATAGCATTGTAAATTAATATAATATACACATGATACTGAATCTTGGAATAAAGTTTCTCATTTAGAAAGCATGATACAGTTTCCATTTTTAAAAAAGAAAATATATTGTCATGAAATTTGAGTTAAACCCTTCTAGTTTCTAAAACCTTTTAAAAGCTTACTTTTATTTTAAGATTTATATGGGAAATTCAACTTCCAGTGCCACTTTATTCCATGAACATGAGTGAACTGCATAGTCAGAAGAAAATTATTTCTTGTACCAGCCAATGTACTTGTGTAATCCTCCTGGAAAATATGATTATTACTTCTTGCAAAAAATGGCTTCTCTTTCTGATTGTTTCCTTAGTACTTCGTGCTCTGTTCCTCAAGACTGAAACAGGTGAAATGGGAGAGTTCCCTTGACCCTTTTTCAGGACTTGCAACAGGGCTGGCTCATTTACTCAGCTGCTGTGCTCAGTCCCTTATGGGAGGGAGCACACAAGCCAGGGGGTGTGGGAACTGGAGTCAATGAACACTGGAACCAGCTGGTTGCTTCTCTCTTGGGGAGACAGGCTCTGTTCAGGCCCCACGGCAGCATCCAAGCATGTTACAATGCTCTTTTAGCTCTGCTGTCCAGGAGGAGGTGTCTGTGACCCCCCAGAGCACCAGAGGGCATGTGTTACAATCAGTGCTCTTTTAGCATTTGCCATCTGCAGATGGCTAAGGTTAACCAGCTCAATAGAGGGTCAGGGTGACAGCCTTTTACACCCTGCCCTCTTGGTACCCAAGTTCTTGTCCAGCATCCAGGAAGAATCAGGTAACATGAATGAATTAAAGGGTGGTAAATGTGGAGGATTTATTGAGTTGTGGAAGTGGCTCTCAGTGGGAAGGGGAGCTGGAAAGTGGGTGGAAAAGGAAGGTAATCTTTCCCTGGAGCTCAGCCATCCCCAGCCAAACTCCTCTCTGACCAGTCTCTAACGTCCAGCTGCTGCTTCTCCTCTCGATGTTCAGACACTCCTCCCTTCTGTGTGTGTGTGTGTGTGTGTGTGTGTGTGTGTGTGGTGTGTGTCCACTGAGTTTAGGGTCTGAGTTCTTATGGGCACAGGATAGGGAGCAGGGTGAGCCAAAAGGCAACATTCAGGTGGGAAAACAGAGATAGTTCTCACTTTGGGCCACAGGTCCAGGCTTGAGGGTGGAGCCCTTGCCAGGGACACCATCCTATTCTACCCAGTATTTCCCTGCCTCCTGTCCATATCACAGGCACAGGGAAACTCTTAGCACCAGCAACCTGCAATCCCTTTTGATTCTCTGCTAAGGAAGGATTTTTGCTCTTGCCCTCAAGGAGTACCCTTCCCCTTAGAGAACCACCTGCTGACCTTCTCTGAAAATCTAAGGGTATCCTCTCTCCACTTCCACCTGCACATCTATTTGGTCTTCATTATCTTTGGCAGCTTTTTCACCTCTTGTGTGATTTAGGGTTTTTGATATCTTAGTGTTCTGAAAGATGATGTTTGTACTTCTATTTCTAGTTTTTGTTGCTTCGAGGGAACTCCTAAGAGAAGGGGAAAATAAGAGTTTACTCCCCCAATTTCAGTTGTCACTTTTCTATGAAGGTGACTTGGTACAATGTTATAAACGTCATGAGAAGGAATGATGAACATCCTTATCAGGAAAAGAAAGACATATTTCGTGGTAATTAGCAGTTGGGTCAAGGATTGATGATTGATATGAGGGTGACTGCGTTAATCGTGGCTTGGTGGCTGGATTAATGGTGGCATTTGACAAGATTAGAGGTGCAATCCTGAGAAGAAAAACTCAGTTATGGACATATGTATGTTTTTACACAAATAAAAGTTTTACTTTAAATGATATTTGTAACTGTGTTATAAATAAAAATGGCGATTTACTGAGTGCTCACTATGTAATTTGCATATGTAACTCTTGATACTTTAGATGCGAGTATGTATAATTCAAGGTAAACATTAAAACCTCAGCTGGGCGTGGTGGCTCACGCCTGTAATCCCAGCACTTTGGGAGGCTGAGGCGGGCGGATCACGAGGTCAGGAGATCCAGACCATCATGGCTAACATGGTGAAACCCCGTCTCTACTAAAGATACAAAAAATTAGCTGGGCCTGGTGGCGGGCGCCTGTAGTCCCAGCTACTCGGGAGGCTGAGGCAGGAGAATGACGTGAACCCGGGATGTGGAGCTTGCAGTGAGCCGAGATCACGCCACTGCACTCCAACCTGGGCGACAGAGCAAGACTCTGTCTCAAAAAAAAACAGTCAAAAATGACACATTTCAGTTTATTATAGATAGCTGATTATAAAGTATAGCAAACTTTACTTTTTAACCAGTTATCGTGGGTATAAAACTCACTAGAAGATTCTTAAATTTCTAATTCAGTAAATGAAGAATAAAATAACAATTATGATAATAATAATAACAGCCTTTCTTTATTGTGTATTTACTGTTTGCCTGGCACTGCAAATTGTTTCACATACATCATTTCACTTAATCCCTTCAACTGTTCCTTGAAGTGAATGTTATTAGATTGCTACAGATGAGGAAATTAAGTTTCAGACTGATTTGGTAGTTTGCCCTCGAGTACAGATACTAAATATGAAAACTAGGATTTGAACCCTCTTTCAACTAAGCTTTATTGTTCATGTAAGCTATTTTGCTTCAGTTATTCTGATTAAAAAATATACATTTAAAATTGTAGTCATGTGAATTTATTATTGGTTTTGAATAGCTTCTTTTCTACCTGTCGGTTTATATACATCTCTAAAGCAAGCCAATTTTGTTAAAATGATCTCTCACTAAATACACTATCTAAAGTAATTGGTTATTCTCTATTATCTATTATTATCTATTCTTTTTTTTTTTTTTTGAGACAGAGTCTTGCTCAGCCCCGCAGGCTGGAGTGCGGTGGCATGATCTCAGCTCACTGCAACCTCCGCCACACAGGTTCAAGCAATTGTCCTGCATCAGCCTCCTGAGTAGCTGGGATTACAGGAGCATAACACCATGCCCAGCTAATTTTTATATTTTTAGAGGAGAGGGCATTTCACCATGTTGGCCAGGCTGGTATGAAACTGGTGACCTCAAGTAATCCACCTGCCTCAGCCTCCCAAAGTACTGGGATTACAGGCATGAGCCACTGCACCCAGCCTCTGTTATCTATTCTTTTCTTTGCTATAAATAAATCGTTCTGGTGGCCAGGCACAGTGGCTCATGCCTATAATCCCAGCACTTTGGGAGGCCAAGGCAGGTGGATCACCTGAGGTGGTCAGGAGTTCGAAACCAGCCTGGCCAACATGGTGAAACCCCGTGTCTACTAAAAATACAAAAAATTAGCTGGGCGTGGTGGTGCATGCCTGTAATCCCAGATACTTGGGAGGCTGAGACAGGAGAATTGCTTGAACCTGGGAGGCAGAGGTTGCAGTGAGCTAAGATCACGCCATCGCACTCCAGTCTGGGCAACAAGAGTGAAACACTGTCTCAAAAAAAAAAAAAAAAAAGAAAGAAAGAAAGAAAAGAAATTGTTCTGATACTCACTAGCAGTAAGTATATTTAATTAATTAAGACTTTGTTTCATGAGGCTTCTCATTCTGGAGAACCTTTTCTCAAGCAATATAGTTAATTTATAGCACGTGATGTTATTAGAATATTCAGAATCCCTTATTCTTTTCCATGTAAGTATTTAGTCTACCTTCAGAACCTAATGTGATTAGTTCTTAATAACCTGAAATAAGGAGCCACAAAAAAACTGGTGTAACAAGGTTTGGGGCTGAACTTTTTCTTTTTGGTATCATGAAAGGGACTAAGTAGAGTAATAGAGATTTATCCCGTTTGGAAGAATACAGAAGAGAGGAGATATGTAATTAATTCTGTTTATAAAATGAAAAAAAAATACAACATATGTGGCAACAAGAACATGTCATTCTGAGCAGGTCTTTATAGAACAGACATTCCATCTTGTGTTCAACCTTGTCCACAATCATTTGCCATGACAATCTGGTGTACTTAGCAGTTGCTGCTGAGTAAGGGAGACTGTCTCTTCTATGAGATCTCTGTGTCAGCCAAAAAACACAGCAGTCTCATATGGGTCTAGAAACAAGACATAAAACATAAACAGAATTTCAGCATTTTTCTTTACATTGGAGGGATTTCTTATTAATCACTTTGTCCATTTCTATTTTAACATTTTTAAAATCAGAAACAAGTTTTGGAATGGGTTTTTCTCCTCAAATTAAGATTCTTTCCCATCTGATTGAAGACCTTGTCATGTCTAGACATGACAAAATGTCCACAACTGAATATGAAAACCTGTTATTAAGAATTGAAATGCATTTTGATGAACGGCATCTAATAATTCCAAACCATGTTTAATTCTCCATTTAAGAAAAAAAAAAAAACATGGTTCTTCATGTCATTTCATAGACCTATCCTACCATAGTTTTAAAAGTATAAATGTCTCTATTCAGCCATCATTCATTCATTCATTCTAAAGCCGTATTTTGAATACCTGCCAACTTCTGGAGTCAGAGGGTTTCTCTGATGTGTCGGTCTTTCAGACTAATTATAAGGAGACAGCATACAAATAAATATGAAATAATATACAAGAACACATTCATGAAATCATCAGTAGTATATGAATGTTAGTGCAGGAGTAAATCAGAGTGATATGGGATTTCTCAGGGATAACTGCAAGTAACTAAAGTAAGCAGTGAACAAGGAGTGGCAGAGAAGAAAAGAGAATGTGTTTCAAACACAAGAATTGTGGGCAAAGGAGCATGGGGTTGCAAACAGCACAGAGGGAGAGGATGAGAATGATGGAAATACTTCAAGTTGGATAGGGCAGCTTAATTTCACTTTAATGGTTTCTAGTTAGTGTAGAGTTAAGAGATATTGAAGGAAAATCATGTTGGAAAGGATAATGTAACAGTCTTTTGGAAGCTGGATTGGCAGAGGGAGTCGTAAGCTCAGTGATGTTAAGGTATGAGTTGAAAACATTGTACTATAAAACTGGAGTTGAGCGAGCAAATCTTAAATTATTTATGAAAGAAGAAATGGCTAGGTTGGTGATAAGTTGATTAGGGACAGCAGTTTAGTGTTTAGGTGTTATAAATGAGTTGTCATTGACATCAAGTGAAGATTCTCTGTATTCATCTGTTTACATAAATAGCAAAATACACACAGGAGGAAGGAATACAAAGATGAGACTCACAGAGACTTGATCTAGATTTAGAGTCAATTCAATTTACTAACTTTTTAGACTATGTGATAGGGGAACCAGAGGTTAAACAACAACATGACCTCTGCCCTCGAGGAACTTACAATGTAACAGACATGAGAAGGTAAAACTTTAAAAATGGGTTAGTTCCAAGAGATCATGTCCTTTACACGGACATGGATGGAGCTGGAGGCCATTTCCCTCAGCAAACTAAGGCAGGAACAGAAAACCAGACATTGCATGTTCTCACTTATAAGTGATAGCTGAACAATGAGAACACGTGGACACATGGGGGGAAACAACACACACTGGGGCCTGTCAGAGGGTTGGTGGGGGAGGAGGGAGAGCATCAGGTAGAATAGCTAATGGATGCTGGGATTAATACCTAGGTGATGGGATGATCTGCCACAGCACACGTTAACCTATGTGACAAACCGGTACGTCCTGCACACGTACCCCTGAACTTAAAATTTAAAAAACAAAGCACCTTGTTTTGCTGAAAAAAAAAGGAAGAAAATGGATTAGTTCCAGAGGAGGATGAACATGATAGGAATGGAAAAAAGGCCTCGCTAAGAGATTTGGAATGGCTATATTTATTAGATAACAGGAAAAACAGAAACTCCAGAAAAGAGAAATCTGAATGTTACAGAAAGAGCTAGATGTCACTTTTAGTATTGTTTGAAACATCAAAAAATTGGAAACAATTTAAATGTCCATTAGTAGGATAATTACTTTACATAAAACTATGAAATGTATTAGAACTATTTTAAAATGAGATATCTGTATGTGCTGATGTAGATAGATGTTCTGTTATATATTTGGTGAAAACGCAATTTACATGACTGACATTGATCTCGTTTATAAAATGAGGAAGGTATTGTAAAAATATGCTTATACAAATCTGTATGTTTGCATATGCATAGAAATAGGTCTGGAAGCCTACTCACCAAACAGTAGTTGGCAGCGGTTACACTTGAGGAGTGGGATCAGGCAGGGTGAGGAATGAGAGCTTTGAGTGCTTACTTCATGTATTTCTCAATTGTTTGGATTTTATTACAATGGACATGCATTTTGTTAAAATTGAAATATTTATTAAATAATTATAGATTCACGTACAGCTGTAAAAATAAGAGAGTCTCCTCTGGTACTCTGATAATACATATATTGGGTCTTCTGTTTTTATCCCATAGGTCCCTGAAGTTTGGTTCTTTTTTTTTTTAAGTCTGTTTTCTTTCTGTTGTTCACATTGTATGAATTCTATTACTCTGAAGATCACTGATTCTATCCTCTATAATCCTTTCTCTACCACTGAGCCCATCCAGTGAGGGTTTTGTTTTTTTTTTAATTCTGTTACATTACTGTATTTTTCAGTGCTATGATTTCCATGTAATACTTGCTGAGACTGAACACTTTAGAACATGGTTTTAAGCTCCCTGGTTGTCAGAGCAAAGCAGGAAATAACAATTGTACATCTTCCTATCCAAGAGGTAGAAATACAACAATTCTTGCAAACGTCAAAGAGTCTCTTAAACTGGACCTTGGGGAAATTTCTGACTAGAGGAAGTGGACTGGACTGCTGGGGCAGCTCTCAGGATAACTAGTAAACGTTTTGAATGTATTTCCTACATGTTTCTTGGAGGAAAACAGTGTTAAATCCAGATGATTAGTCAGTTTGAATTTACAGCCCCAATTACCACATTTGACAAGGAGAAACTTGATTACAGAAAATGGAAAGACTTAGTAATGAACTGGAGAGAGGAAAGTTTAGTTCCATAGAGTCTCCCCAGTCTGAGAGGAAGTAATTACATACATTGTGCTGTTTTTAAATTATGTGGGATGGTGACTGCTGCTTAAGTAACATCCCAGGAGTAGGGAAGACTCAATTCGTCTTAAGACACTTCATGGCCCACCAGTTCTTTGAGGCACGGGTTTCTACAGGCTTACTGGCCAGAGTTGCAGAGAAAGGGAATTCACTGGCAAGTTAGACAGCTGAATAAAAATGACTGTATACAATATCCAGTGAGATTGGAAATCACTGCTGAAAACAAACAACCTGGGGAGTCTAAGCTTTTAGCAGTGGAGGGATTTAGAAGAAATCTGTGTGGAGTGGACCTAGTGGGAAGAATGATTTATTGAATATGGTTCTCACTGGGTGGCCTTCAGGATGGAATGAGTGGGAAGATTTAACTGGGGAGAAGGTCATTAGGTTTTCATTGTAATACAGTATTTGGAAACCAAGCAAGGATCACATCTAAGCAAACAGATTGCAGTCCGTGGTGTCAAAAGTAGGAGAGAGCGTAACAAGCATGAGAATGAGGCAGGGCAAAGGTGGGAATTGGTTTTATTAGAGAGCACTTTCATCCAAGAAAATGAGAATGGGAATAGCAAAGCTATAGAGAAAACCCGGGAGATGAGGAAAGAGGAACATAGCTAAGGTGAAATGATTTGTGAAAAGTCACCCAGAAACAGTACATTATTGAAAACTTTCTTGTCAGTAAGTATTATCAAGTAAAGGGGTATTTTGAAGATGCCAAATACATGAATGGCGAATTGTGGAGTAAGAGTAGGATCACAGACTTTAGGAAGGAAACTGAATATGAGAAAAAAGCAAAATGGAAGATCTTAGAGTGCTCGTGGACTTTGAGTTTTGAAAGACAGACACCTCTCCTTCTATTAAAAAGAAAATTGAGAATATGAATGTGCAGATGGCATGAAACCCTGATACACATAGAATTTAATTTTTTGATAACTTAATTTTTGTATCATGGCCCATTTTAATATGATGATAGAAATCTCAAGCAGTTCAAATTCTCTGTCTTCCATTTTCCTGGTCCCCATTCCTCATGGGCCATTGCTGATGGATCCCTTGCTTCTGTCTGTCTGCCTACAGCTCTATGATCCTTCCATGACACTCACAGAAGCCACACTTCCGCTTTTATGCCCACCGTGGCTCAGGAATCTCTCGAGGCTCTTTCCAGTACAGTCTGCCTAGTGACATAGACTCAGACATTCACTCTCTGGAGTCGTGCTCCTTTCTCCAGAAGCATAGTGCATGGCCTCTGGGACTCTCAGAGCTCTGTTCTCCTCTGCTCGTCTCCATCAGTCCCTTGTGTTTCTTGTCTGGAAGTGGAGTGGAGACACGGTGTAGGAGGGTGCATGCTACACTCTCATAGCGTTTTGCCTACTTATTTGTACCTGTTTGAAGGGGTTTTAGCTTCTGTAAACACCAACAAGACTGCTCCTTTTTTTGGTTAAGAGACTTCCTCCCCCTCTCCTCCAGCCCATGTCTTTCCTGAAGCAATGAAAATAAAACATCTTACCATCTTGAATGTCTTTGGATTCACGGGAGTAGACTTGGAATAAATTGATTAAAGTTTATAACATTAAATAACTACAAATACAAAAGATGGAGAGAATGAGAGCGTATTGTATTTAGGGTGCCAGACATTTCTTCATTCCTCACCACAGACTCTTTAAATGTAGTTGTTGTTACCCCATTTTAAGGATGAAGAAGCTGAGGTTGCGCACGGTTATGTAATGTATCTGCTGGTCTTACCGGCCTACTGCTAGACAGAGGCTGAGCCAGTTCTTTCTGGACTGTCCTTTCCACCCTCCCTCAAAAAGCAAACTTAAAGCGTGGAATGCAGTGTGAACATTTGCAGAAAGCCACATGGATGTTGTTGGTCTTTGTCAACTCTAAGTAAATGATGGTGAGGAGCACCTGTAGGATTAGAGAAAGCACTGGTAGTAGCCAAAAGAGAGAAAACAAGAGCAGGAGCAAAACAGACAGAGAAGTTGAGAAATCAGTGGCTAATGAGACTACTGTCTGAATTAACGTTCAAAGCACTATGACACACCATGTGGGAAGTAGAAGCTGCAGGCATGAAGGGAAACCAAAGCTGATCCCTTGTGTGTCAGGCATGCAGAAAGGAGCGAAGAGTGTGTGGCCCTCAAAAGCATAGTGGAGAAGTCGGTAATTCTAACAGCTAGGACAGGGTGGTAAATAGAAGCCTCATGTTTTTGAATAAGGAACACATCACTGGATTTGGAAATGAAGTGCTATTTCATAATGGGAAGTAAAGATGAAGGTTAGCAGAATATCAGAAAGGTGAAGAAATTTGATACCATTGTTTTGGAGACACCATAATTCCTTATTGCTTCTCCATATCCTTATTGCCATCCATTATCCGATGAGTTTGAACCTCAAGTAACAAGAAACTAAAGAATGTTTATGATTTAATGATCTGGAAATGTTGCTATGGGCTGAAGGCACCAACTCTGTTTTTCTTCTGATTATATGTGGGAAGGAAAAAAAAAAAAGTCAAAAACTGCCTAAAAGAAAATGACTTCATAGTGATTAGATGTAATTTCAGATGCAGACCCAGTCTCTTCTGTGTGATCTTGAAGGAATAGTTATATTTGTATGACCACTTGGTTGAGAGGCTTAAGTAAGATTATGATCAGGTGCTTAACATGGAATCTGGAATGTAACAGGAGCTCTATAAATGTAACTTGCTTTTCCTACACCTTCATTTATTCAACAAATATTTATAGAGGAGCTAATTTTATGCCACAGATAATGTGTTAGGATAGGCCACATTATGCTGCAGTAATGAAGACACTCCCCCACCCCAAATCTCAGTTGCTTAAACCCAACCAAACTATATTTTTCTCACCTACTCAAAGTCTGCTGCATGTTTAGGTGGCTTTACAGGGCAACTCTCCTCCATGTGGCAACCCAGACTGCATCACTCTTTAAAATTAATCCTCTTAACACAAGACGTCTTAAGGTCCACCACAGCAGAGAAAGATGTAGCCAGAACTGCTTTTAGATACTTTTGTCTGAAAGTGGCATACATCACTCCATTGGCCAGAAGTAGTCCAATGTCCTTATACTACTGGAAGAAGACGAAGATGGAGTCTTCTGTGTGCCCAGAAGGAGAGAATGAGTGGATACTGATGAACACAAGTATTATCTACCACTACTTAGCTAGGTACTGGGTCGTTAGTAGTAAACAAAACAAGTAACATTTATCCTCTCCTGATGGAGCCCTCAGGCCAGAGTGACATGCTCCTGGGAACGCTATAGCATTCATAAAGAACTAGTGTTCTGCCTAAGCAAGGGAAGAAACTAAAGAGATTGTATTCAGTATGTATAGTTATGTGGAAAAATAGGAAAGGATAACAGTTCAGTGTAAGTGACAAGTATGGAGATCTTAGAAATCCTCAATAAATATTTACTGAATGAATGTTAAGTGATGAATAAGAAGAAATTTAGCTCTAAGAAACTAAACTGGAAAGGCAACAGAGAGAGAGAACAGATATAGGAATAAAAAACACATGGAAACAGTTTATGCTTTTCAAATGTTCTGAATAATATTTGGGAATAAAAGCTGTTCTTGCTGTATCTACTGCTTCCAGTAAGCTTGAAATATTTCTGCGCTGGTCTCTTCTGCCATAGTGGTGGTGCAGAAGAATGAATTCCCAGCCATACTGTTTCATTCTTACCTACTCAAGAGTATGGAAATTGTTGGGAAGCTTGGACCCTGACTTACCTTCTGGAATATTTTTTGAAGACTTAAGTTGTCTTGATTGGCAGCTGTCAAATGTATAGGGATTATAGGAAAGAAGGAATTATGCTGCTGTAAATACTGAAAATGTTACAGGGCTAAGCAAAAAAATCTAGTAATTTTATAGTGGAATATTAGTGATGGATAATTTCTTAAAAGCATTAAAATGATTTCTATAAAAATGTTTATTAAAGGAACAATAGAAAACATGCAAAAAAAAAAAAGAAACGTAACAACCCCTAAAGATAATTTCCATTAACTTTTGGTATACCTATCCCAAACTTTCCTAGACATACACATTCATTTGTCTTAGAAAAACAGATCACACAAATCATGCCACTCTGTCATCTCTCTTTTACTTTACAGTATTTCTTGAATATTTTTCTACTTCAAGAAGTATATTTATACAACATTTTTTTAATGGCTGCATGGTATTGCATCATATATGTGTGTCAAAATACATTTACTTATCATTCCATTAGGTCATTTACAGATGGTTGCCATTATAAACAATGCTGCTGTGAACATACTCTAGCTGAATTTCTATGCACATCTTTAATTATTTTATAGAATAACTTTCCTAAATTGCAACTACTTGGGTAAAAGTTATTTATATTTTAAGGCTTATTATTTACATTATCAAATTACCCTTTAAAAGATTGTTTCAATTTATATTCCTACCAGCAGTGGATGAGAATAAGAGTGTTTAGGAGCCCATAAATCTACAAATATGGTTGTAGCAAATTGGGCATACTACTGTACGTATGTTTAATATTAATAGCTGTTAGCAGAAAGAGGCACTCAGTATATTATCTTTAAATCCTACATTCTATGTATTTAATGCTTTATTCTAAAATCATATGTATGAGAGTTTCACATTAAATTTCCTAGAAAGGAATTTAAGACAAATTCACATAGTATGCTAAATGGGTTCATTAATGTCATAGGCTCTGGGGTAAAATCTATGGATGATCCATTAGATAGCTAGAATGAGTTCTTTACTAAACAAAATATATTGAGCTCTGCCATTGAATATCATCCGTGCCTTGATATGTGGCTGTAGCCAAATATTTGTGTACATCTTTAATAATTGAATATTAGGCAATTTCTCATTTTTCTAAAAAGAAAACCCCAAATTTTTTTCAACTAAATTGATTATATTAAAGTTGGCATGACATAGATGAAATAAACTTGTATATTTATAATATGTAACTTACTAATTTAGACATAAATAATACTTTAAATGCGTACTGTAAGTAATAATTTTTAGAAGTATTGCTCTTTTCCCACTCTTAATTTCATGAAGGAGTTTTGATCCAATTCCCCCTTCCATGCATTCTTGAGTTCATAATGGTGGCACCTCTTCAGGCAGCTGGCTTGTTTTCACCACCTGTCATCTGGAATTGAGTCTAAGTAGCTTGGGGTGCAGGACTTTGTGAAACTGTGTATGATGGAAATCTTTTCCCCAACTATAAAAAAAGAAAAAAACCCACTTACTACTTATCTCCAGTAACCACTTAACTGTTACTTTTTTTAGTGATCTTTAAAATACTTGTTTTCAGCAACATCCAGCACTTTTTTTAGTGATCTTTAAAATACTTGTTTTCAGCAACATCCAGCACTTAGAATTGTTAGGTCATGTCTCCTAAAATAATTACCAACTCAATATTAAATTCCTTTGCTTCTGTTTTTACCAGTCCCATCAAGTGAATGATTGCTAAAACCATCCAAAACTCTCATCAGTTGTTTCAGGCTAATCCATGTTCCCTAAACAGTACTTTGTTTAAAATAAAATAATTGAGAGAATGCCTGGTATTATGAGAGACTTTATAAGGACTTTAGTATAAAATGCCTCTTTTTCTGAGGGATAACTTTGGGAATGAAAAAATCTCACCTTACATTTGACCATATATTACGGTTTAAACAAAAAGAGGGGATTCACACAAATCTCTTTTGTGTTCTTATGCAAAGTAACTATTGAATATGAAAGCTTTTGTCCACCTATAGGAAATAGCTAAAGAATACAGCAGGATTGTAATGCATTTATCTTGTATAAAAACACTGAGAACTGAGGTTTATAAAGCCTGCTGCTTTGAAAATATTCACATTGGAATCTCTTAAGAACTACAGCTCTACCCGATTAAAACTCCTCCCAACTCCAAACCTCATCTACTTTTACTTTAATACCAAAAATAAAAATTAAAAAAAATCCAGCCATATTTAAAATATAAGATCTCTTAGGTATCCATAGCCAAAATTTTGGAACTCAAAATGAAAAATTTAGAGAACTGAATAGCTAGATTTCCCTATGGTGATACTACCACTTTAAGATATATTATATTATTTCCAATCTTTTCATCTAAGTACTTCCTAGAGAATCAGACTAAAAGAATATTGTGTAGATTAGGTGGCAGCTATTTGATTGCTATGGTTGAAGATGGCGTATGGCATATTCTTTACATTCAAACTGTTTTGAGTCTTTGTTCTTGCCCGTAGCAGTAGTACCTATGAGAGCTATCCAGAAACTTCCCAATGGTACATGTATGTAAAACACATCATCTTAAAAAGCAATGAACATTTCACCATTGCATTCTTTATTATTTGAACTAAATCAAACTGAGAGATATAGAACTTAAATGGTTATAGAACTCTAATTCTATAAGATATTACAATTTCATAAGATTATAAATGCTGTTTTAAAATGTTAATTAGAAGATACATTTGTTTTAATTCATGATACTGAAAATATTGACTGAATTGTGAATTAACACATTTAGGGTTGCAGATGTCATTTTTCATGAGATTTCCTGAATGATGTAATTTTCATATTTCATATAGCAGTTTGATCAATTTACAGATTTATTTTACATAATTAGTAAATGAGAAATTCAATTGCTGATATATAACTATTTTTTCATAATGTAAAAAAGAAGCTAAAATTCTGAATTATAAATAAAAAACAAATATTTTGAAGACATCTGGTCCACATCTGTCTGAAATAAGATAATTTAAAACAGTGTAATTAAATGCAAGAAATACTGAAATATTCACACCTTAGGATGTTAAAAAAAACTCATTTCATTTTGACGTGATTTGTTTAATTGTAGAATTTTTAAAAATGTTAGTGTCCTTTAGCCTCTCATTCTGTCATTTACAAAGAAGACTGACAAGCTAAACAAACAAAAAATAATCCATGTGTTCCAAAGCCTCTACTAAATGAAAGAATTATCTTTATTACTGTTCTTTTATATGGGCATAACTCCACTCCTAAGTTAATACTCAGCGGACATAGACCCAGACCTACCTCCTTTTGATGTATTTATAATTCTCCATTCAATTATTTAAAATGAGAGATTAGTGAGAGGGTCTCTAATCTCCCTAAATTGTGCGTTCCTTGTGGGCACAAAGAAGCTCAGTAAATGTGAGAGGAAGGTATTCAGACCTATGGAAATGAAAAGCATCTTTGGTACATTCTCCTGATCATTGGAGAGTCAGCCTTTGAAGATTGGTCTTTTCTTACATTAAAAAAAAAAAAAAGTTTATTTTTAACCTTTGTTAAGTAGAAAATTAACCATTTTAGGGAAGAGTAAATACACTACACTTTCTGTAGTCCAGCCTTAAGATGTGAAAAGGCAGATTTCTCCTTTAAGGCTGCAGAGCCTTAAAACTTCAATAGGACTAGGTTCTGATCATAAGAGACAAGTTTGTGGACATGAAAATACTGCTGATGCTATAGTGTGAAGTTATAGGAAGAAATCTCCACTTGGATACCAGAGGCTCCCCAACCAGCAATAGACCATGAAAAAAATTGATACTGTAGGAAGTGAAACCACTTTTCCTAACACATGCCCTAAGGTAACACAAGTTATATTTTGTGTGTTTATTTCCAGGGAGCATGATAAAGATCCAGAAAGCTTTTTTAAGGTATTAATGCATCTTAAAGACTTAGGACTCAATTTCCACGTGTCTATACTTGGAGAAACCTTCACAGATGTCCCAGGTACCTCTGTTGAATTTTCTAATGCGTATTTTTATAGATGACATAAGCTCTACAATGTAAGTATTAATTTCCATGTTTCCCTTTGTTAGAATAATCAAGATGAGCACTGTTAACCAAAAGATTATACGATGGCATTAAAGTCTGATTCAATTAAAAAAATACTTAAGTAAGCATTCTTTGATTTAAGTTGAGAATGTGAAGTCATCTCTTTGATCAAATATAGTTTATACAATGCATCTTGATGTAAATAAAATATATTGCTTTAGGCATCTTAACACTTAAGGAAAGTGGGAATTTGTAATTGGATATACAACCTCTCACCTCTGGGGTCACTGGTTTGAATCCTGCTCACATTGGTATTGGCTGCAATATATTACCATCTGTTAGGTGGCCTATGTAAAGCATTTTGGCATCTAACTTGTAATGTGGAATGGACTATAGTCCATGACATAGTTGTCAGTGGTCCATGCCCTGTTTATTGAACTTGAGAAAGACAAAAATCGGAAGCTGATAGCAGCAGATCCTCTCTTTATTAATGCCACATGGAGCCTTTTCAAAGAGGCATTTCCTTCACCCTGCATCCTCACGGTTCACATTTGGGTCAGTAAAATGAGGATTCATAAGCACACAAGTTATACAAGTATTCATGTCTTTTAAGCTTTGGGTGTTCAGCATTATTTGAAAAATCAAATGTACAAGCAACAATATTTCAGAAATAACTTTTGCCATTGTGCATTATGACTCCTAAGGAACACCTGAAGTTTACTTTCACTTAGCAAGTGCTTCTTGATTCTAGTACAGTGTCAGGAACTACACCCAGCCTGCATCTCAGTAGCCTTGTCTCATATGGCTCATCTTCTGCCCTCTGCAGCTGTGGATACTGACCTTTTCCCAGTTTCCCTAAGATACCAGGCTTCTTGAGACCTTTGGACGTTTACCTGTTTATTTCTATTTTATGCTTTTGATCTCAGCTCAGGGGCATTTTCTTTCGCTGTGAAGCTTTGTCATGATTTCTCAGCACTCCATACTTCATCTTCATGGTACTTACCTCAGTTTTTATCAATGTGTAAATTTTTTCATCTCTTTCACGCATATGCACACAAGCACAGATGGCCCATACACACTGGAATGTAAATGCTATGAGGACAGGGACTGTATCTGTCGTGTTCGTCATTGTACCCCAAAGCCCATTGCAGTGCTTGACACAATGGTGGAGCTCAGTGAATATTTATTGGACAAAGAAGTAAAAATAATGCAAACTCCCTGCTCTCAAGAAATTTATAATTTTTTTTTTTGAGAAGGGAACACTTGTGCCTACACATAGGCAACAGAGGGTGAAACACAAGGTAATATAATTATACATTATCTAAGCCACACAGGTGGTTTCGAGTGTTAATTGAAGGGCTGGTACTTGAGTAGCCAGAAAAGAGGATTAAGTTATTCCAAAAGGGGAAACAACAGGGGCAAAGCACAAGAAGCCAACATTTTAGAAGATGTGATTAAATGAGAGAAAAACTTCAATGATGAGTGCTGTGAGGTCATTAAACAGAACGGGACATTCTACATGCAGACCTTAGTAAGTAAGTTGGTATGTGCATTACACAGGTAGGGTAGGGCCCAAATATGGAGGAGCTTGATAACCAAAGTAGATTGGGTAAAGGTAAGGTATAGGGAGCCCAGATCTTGAACAGGAAAGAAATATGATGAAACCTGTATTTTAGGAAGCTGTGTCTCGCAATGATATGTAGACAGAATCACAGTTAAGACCCTCTGGTAGTAATCCCAGTGTGATCCTGTAAGGTGCCGGCAGAGAGATTAGTGAGAGGGCTGTATGAGAGGGATGTTCTCAAGGAAAGCACAGAAGAGAATTTGATAGATGGGTGGCTATAGAGAAGGAAGGAAAGAAAAGATCAGCTCATTTGCAAAGCTCTTAAGTTCAGTTTTGTTTGTACCAGCTTTGAGGTGTTTGTGGATGGACTGAGAAATGATGCTGGAGGAAATCCCCCCCATCAGAAGGCTTCTTAGCTGGTTTTACCACTGCGTACTTTCAGGCCACCACTACAAAGAAGACTCAGTTTTTACTCAAAAGCCTAAGTTCTGGGATTACATCTCTCCTCTCCCACACATTGACCTTGAGTTATTTAGAGCAATATGGAGTGTTGAAAATAGGGTGTGGAGCAGTGAGGGGTCCAAGTACTTAGTGCTCAGTAATTACAGGTGAGTAATTATTGCTCACTTTGTCTTCGCTTCCACACATACTTACTGAGCACTGTGGAGGGGGGATTCCACAGTGAACAGCACTCAGTTTCCCCCTCAGGGATCTCTGTCTAACTGGGATGCTGTGAAGTACACAGGGAGTACTGTGGAAGCCCACAGGAAGGGATAGCATATTGTCTATACACGTGCTTGTGTTACTCCTAGTATCAACAGAGATTTTTTTTCTGCCTCAGCCACTGGTTCATCTCTACCATTTCAAATGTGAATTGACTCTTCACAGCCATGGCACTTCACCTTGCACAGAGGAGGAGCCCGGATGTGGAATGGATGAAAGAGCTGGTAGCTTTCCAGGTTGTGCCTTTAGAAGGCCGCTTTGCTGTTCTCTACAACAAAGGCTTCCTAATAGGCCATTCTGTGTCACTTCAGCCATTATTGTCACCCCTCTAGTTTATGTAACAGGTTCTTAGATAGCATTTACTGTATTCCAGGTGTTCTAAGCTGTTCATGAATATTAACTCTCTAATCCTTTATAACAATCGTGTTCAGTATTGCTACCTCCATTTTTTCCCAGGTGGAGAAACAAATAGGCCACTCAGCTAGGTAGTGCTTTAGCCACTGAGCTATACTGCTTTTTCATGTTCTTTTTTTCTGACCCAACTGTTTCTCTAACTTTAAACATTAATTTTTTCCCAGCTCACCATTCAGCATTCCTAATCTCTTATCTAGTGCTTCCACAAAAAGGATTACCTAGCTGGCATGCATTTCTTTGTCTGATGTCTCTTAGGGTACTACATTAGCATTTCTGGCCAGGTGCAGTGGCTCACACCTGTAATACCAGCACCTTGGGAGGCCAAAGTGGGTGGATCACCTGAGGTCAGGAGCTCAAGACCAGCCTGGCCAACATGGTGAAACCCCATCTCTACTGAAAATACAAAAATTTGCCAGGCATGGTAGTGCACGCGGGTAATCCCAGCTACCTGGGAGGCTGAGGCTGGAGAATCACTTGAACCTGGGAGGCGCAGGTTGCAGTGAGCCAAGATCATGCCATTGCACTCCAGCCTGGACAACAGAGTGAGACTCTGTCTCAAAAAAAAAAAAAAAAAATTATATACTGTGTGATACGTAGCCAGAAGAATTACTCTTAATGCTGTTAACATTTGTAGGGATATGGTTCTCTTGTAAATACTTGCAATTATTATTATGCTATTAATAACTTCCATTAATTGAAAGTGTGCTTCTTTCTTGGCCATTTGCCTGATTGTTTTATGTAATGCTCATGATACTCCCATTGAGGGTAGGTATTACCCTATCCCATTTTATAGGTAGGGAAACAGACTCTGAAAGCTTAAGTCACTTTGATTACATTGCCTATAAGTGAGTCAAGCATTTCTCTTTCACATACAAGCCAGAAGGATTGGAAAACCAAGAAAGGCTTAATATATCACTGCAGGACCATTGATTACTCTGTTTTCAGCTTTGTTTTCTTTCCCTCTCTACAGAACTCTTGGGGGGAAAGTGGCACACCACTGAGTGATGGCATTAGTGCCAAGTTTTACTGCCCTTTCTGGTGAAGCAAACAATCATCACTAAATTTCTTTTGAAAACTATAACTCAGCAACTTTGTAGAGTCTCTATACTGTTGATTGTTTTCAAGCAAAAATTATGTTGTTACAAAGTTTTTGTAATCTTTTTCCTAAAAAGTATAGTAGAATTAAGAGTGTCAGTTATAATTTATAGTGCTACAGTTTATAGGTCTTTTGCATCATCCCTTCATTTTACAGGAGATGAGAGATCTAGAATCAGTGACTTTCCCAAGGCCTCACTGCTGGGCGCAGTGGGTGAGATGGGCAGTAGATAGTGGCAGGGTTCGGAGTAGAACCTGGGAGTCAGTTTTCCTCAGCCCTAGTCACTGCTATATTTTTTCAATAAATGTTTTTAAAAATACGTTATTTGTTCCAGGCACTGTTGGACATTTAGGATGCAATGGTGAATGAAGTAGACATGTTCTGTGGCATTCGAAACTTATAGTCCCACTCCAGTGCTTTGTTCATCACTTAATAGAACATTCCTTAAAAATGATAGAACTGACATTTCTTGAGCACATAGCATGTGCTAGACACTGTTCTCAGCCCTTTATGCATTGCCTTATGTAGTCTTCACAATAGCCCTGTGAATTGGCACTGTTGGAATTACCATTTACAGCTGAAAAAAGTAAGGCACGGGGAGGTTAAGTCATTCTCCTGAAACTACCCAATCAGTCTACCTCAAAGGCAAATGCTCAGCCTGTGCTCTACAGGGAAATTCACAGAATCATCCCTGTTTTACAGGTAAGAAAGCAGGAGTTGATAACGGTGAGAAATTCCTGGCCGCTCATGTGAAATGAATAGGAAAAAAAAACATAGTATACATAGGGTTCAGTACTACCTACAGTTTCAGGCATGCAATAGAGGTCTTGCAATTCATCCCCTGTGGATAAGGGACAACTATTTCATTGCCTGTAATATTCTTGCTGGAAACAACCCAGCTGGTATCTGATGACACATCTAGCAACTATGTCCTGGAAAGCACAGCAGATATGAAGTGGAGGTAGTCTCTGTAGAAATGGAGTTACTTATCACTTACAGGTGACTTGGCGTTTTGAAAAGCTTTTAGTGGTTTTCAACCAGAGATTCCCATCTCCACCTCCAGGGACATTTGGCAATGTCTGGAGACATTTTTGGCTGTCACAACTGTTGCGCAATGGGATGGTGCTCCTGGCATCTAGTAGGTAGAGACCAGAGGTGCTGCTAAACATTCTGTGGTACACCAGACAGCCCCCACGGCAAATAATTATCCAACCTAAAATGTCAATAGTGCCTAGATTGAGAAACTGATTTGTGGGAATTGAACTTAGCAAACCAGGCTTCGGACTGGGTCTCTTGAAGCTTTCTAAGTTAACTCATGTTCATCCATCTGTGCAATGAAAAGGAGGAGATGGGAAAGGGAAATAATAATAAAATCACCTGCCCTATCAACTTCAGTGAGTTGTAATGAGGATTTCAGCACAATTAGATAATTTGAGGGAAAGTGCTATCTAAACTACTATGCAGATTTTATTATAGGACTCATGGACTTGCCTCCAGAGTTTGTACATGGAATGAGTTTTTAATGCATTTTGGATCCATAGGAGACATGAATGATCCTGTACCTTAAAAGTTCATTTTGTTTTTATTCAGAAAATTGGAAAGGTCATTCTGCTACATAAAGCATCTGCATCAGACTCCATATTACAAATGAAACAAAAAGCCTAGAAGCTCCTCAATGCAAATATTTGAGTTTTGGCCAATTCTCATGATAAGGTCACATTGTTAGCCCTTGAGATTATTTAAAAAAAAAAAAAAAAAAAAAAAAAGAACAAAATGCTTAAGATATCAAATAAGTGGAATGTGTTTGTGTACTTAATAATTTCCCACAAATGGTAATTCTAAACAAAATATTCTTTTCTGTGAACTGCCAAAGACTTAAACAAGCCTTCTTTCCGTGCTGCAGACATGGTGGAAAAAGGAGTTTTAGCTTTAGACATTAGGGCAGCCAGAAAGGTTACAAGGAAACCAAAAACCTGAACTATGGTTTTGGCAGACAGAAGTCTCTCTGTTTCACCTTTAATTTGAGGTTAAGAACAGTATATGGAAAGCTTCTGGTTAGTATCTGGTATGACAATGGTTATTACTATGATCTTGGCATATTTCTGGTTCTTGGCTCTGGAGTCAAATGTTAGATAATTATATAACATTTCCCTCCACTTCCATCTTCTCCTTCACTCAGCTCCCAGCTCCTGTCTCATTTTCAGCAGAGGAGCTATACTAAGGGGGAAATACTAGAAAGGTTCTAGGACACAAATAACATACATCACACTAATATAAAGTTGTAAAATTTTGTCACAAGGAGAGCCTAGGAAAAGGAAAGCTACTAATGTATTGATAAATGTTGAATTATAAGAAGATAAGGCCAGGCACAGTGGCAGAGAGAGACCTTGTTGTCTCAAAAAAACAACAAAAAATAAATACATTGAGATGAGGTTAATGTACTAGTAAGATTGAATAAACTCATTTTTCTCCAGACCATACCATTCCCTAAACCTATTCCTTTTCCTTATAATTTTTTATCATTATTCATTCCCTAACATATAATTACTTACTGAGTTCCTGTTATGGTCTAGCACCATGTAAAGTATTGTGGATACCAAGAGATGAAGACATGGTTCCTCCCCTCTGGAATCTTACTGGCTCATTAGAAAACAAAAATGTTTATATAATTACATTTTATTATATCACACTCTTGTCTATATTGTAACATTTTAATAATTTTGAATACATTATTTACAATGTTTATGGGCAAACCTTATAGCAGTCTAGTGATTTAACAATTATTAACCTCCTCAAATTATAGCTGAGGAAATGACGCATATTAGCTCCATTTTAGTAGCATGGATTTGAAGTAGATTCTCAGTAGACAGAGCCACCTTCACATGATTCTTAGAAATGAACACATAGTTACTTTCCCAAGAACATGATTGAGAAAGTTAGTTTTCAAGAATCTGAAATTCAAACTGAAGGCTTCTGTCTCCCAGTCCTTTGCTGAAATAAAGAAAACAACAAAACATAATTGGAAAAGTAAGGAAGATTCAATTAAAGGTAGGCATATAAGCTCCTGACAGAAAAAGAATACATGCTAAATAGAAATGATGGTATCTCTTAAGATAATTTATGAATTTAACAAGGCTCCAATTAGGGTGCCAGAATATTACTTTACATATCCTCACAAAGTGGTTCTAAAATCTGAACAAAATAAATAAATGAAAGGGCAAACTAGCAAAGGAATCATGAAGGAAAACATGTCCTACCAAATTCAGAACATGTATGAAGTGAGACCTTTTCAAAGAGTACCATACAGATTTAAAATATGAAAGTAAAAAAAAAAAAAAACTAGGCAGAAATGGAGAAGCAGAAATACAACTTGTATATACATTTAAGAGCCAACAAACTTATGATAACACAATTTACTAATACACTTACCCTAGCTCAAAAACAGAGTATTTTTTCTTAGTGAAATCAGTTAATTGAATAAAATAAATAACATTTATATGATAAAACAACAAATTATACATTTATAAGTAAAGGTTTGCAATAGCATCAACACATTATTATAAGTACAGTAATCTACTGAATTCTTACTCTGCACCAAGCCAGGGCTAGGCTTTTACTCTGATATCTCATTTTGTATCACAACAATCCCCTCAATAAGTATAATTACTTTCCCCTGTGTATGGGTGAGGACACTAAGGCTTTAGTTAAATAACTTGCCTGAGGTCACACACTAATAAACAAAAGAGGTGATAATATCAGAAGAAATAAATACTAAATCAAATTTTAGGGGGGAAAACTCTCTAATTTTACCAGTAATGAAATACATGTAAATACAAAAAAAATTATGACCGAGCAGTTGCATTGAACAAAACAATAAAAGTAAAGACTTGTAACTAAGACTAGCCCACTTGTGGGACAACATCTGCATGTATGGTGATGGTGATGTACATTATTTTTCCTGAACTATATTGCTCTACCCTTTGTTTCACTCAGACATTTCACAGGGAATGTATCCCATGGAAATAATTCCAAGAAGGAAAAAAACAGATGACAAAAGTTGTTCTTGCCTCATTCTCTTCTCTACTGTCCCATAGTGAACAGGTGACTAAGATCCTATTCTTTCTTGATCCCATGCCTCATTCTGATTCTGTTGCCTCTTTTCCAGTTCTTGCCCTTTTCTTCTAGGCCCTTGACTCCTACAAAGGCTTCAGATTAGTCTCCCAGGCTCTGGATACCTTGACACTGAGTACATCCACTTGGTATTATCAGTGTTCTGTCTAAACCTAGAACATCCAAGAAGATAATCATAATAGTATAACAATAATAAGTGTTTGTCTCAGGTTTTCTGCAGGATGAACTTAATTTCCTTTATAGCAGGGGAGGTTCTTCAAAATCTCACCCTAGGCTAGTTCCTCATGAATTCCAGTTATCTTTGCCATTTCCTGAATACAGCTGTGCCCTTACCCACCTCTAGGTCTTGTGTTATTTGTTGCTTAAATTCCTTTCTTCCTCCCCATGTAGACACTGTCAAACCCTTTCTCCACCTGGCAAAATCCCAACTCTATACCTTCCTCTTCTCTTTCCTTCCTGTTGTTTCATGGCATCTATACTCATTCCATCAGTTGCAAAGCATGTATCACACTGCATCATAGTGATATATATATCACTTGTCACTTGGCTGCCATAATAGGGTCATGGTATAACTGACTGGAAGGCACTTTGTAGGTGAAGAGTAGAACTTTTGAAACAGCCCCACAGAAGAGGAGTCTGCAGCACTCCAGGTGGGAGTGCTACCCTGGCCCAGCTTTTATTGATACCCTAACAAGGATGAGGTTCCCTTTCAGTATCTGTGAAGCTATCTTTTCCTTTCTCAGGAAAGGCTTATTAACTGGGCTGATACCCTTCCCTCCCAAATGCTCAGAACATTCACCAGCTGCAAGTAACTGGTAACAACTCACTCTCATTCCTCAATGTGTCCTGTGAGAATCCGTCTTTTTTCTAGGATCACTCCCAGGCATGCCAGTCCCTGGACTTAAAGTCTACTCCTGCAGCTTCTGTAAGTAGAATAATCTTTTCTACTGAAACCAGAAGATTCATTGCAACTCTTAAGGCAAGATCATTTATCCATCCTACCAGGGAAGACCATGAAGATAATGAGTTCTGGAATACAGCTCCCAAAACATCTCTCAAGAAATTGTTCTCAAAAATTATAAATATGAAAACATCACTGAGGGAAAATGCTCTGTCATTTTCATAAGCTGTCCTCGAAGTTTGAGAAATGTGTACTTGGGAAAGACACAGGAAAATAAATTAATTAATGGAAAAGATCGACATTACTAGACAAATAGGAAATTGGAAACAGACCTTAATTTTGAAAGCCTGTAAATGCATATGAGATTTAGGTTTGATGGGAGATCTTAGGATGTAGTTGCTATACTTGGTTTTGAGTTCCTATAGTTGTATATGGTCATGATTTGGAGTGTGGTATGGTCAAAATAACATTTCCCCAATAAAAGACTATGGGGGAAGGCCTGTTTGTTTTAATATTCCTGTTTCCTGCAATGCCTATCAGAACAGGAGTCTCTGACAGAAAGCAGAATATCTGGATCCAACCAGTGAGTTTTTCCAGCTATCTCTCTCCTTGGCTAAATTGTTACATTTATGAAATGGAAACCATCAGATATATGCTGCCATGAAATGAACACTGTCCTGGAATTTATAAGGCTCAGGGTCTAGTTCCAGCTCTGCCACTGATTAGCCATGTCACCTCTTTCAGCCTTACTTGACTCATCTGTAAAATAAAGTCATTCCAAAGAAGACAGAACTAGAAGGGACCTTGGAGATTTCTCAGCTTTTAAAATGCAGACTTAAAATTCCCACCCCCAAGGGGATTTTACTTAGTGACGCTTTCTGAAATGTGTATTATGAAAACCGTAAGCATAATAATTATACTTTTTCAATACACTTTGTTTTCTACCTGTATTTTTTTTTTTCACTTTTATCATAGGTTCAGGGGGTTACATGTGCAGATTTGTTACAAAGGTATATTGAAAACACTTTTTATTCC